>NW_014577073.1:91031-104665 GCF_000485595.1 Priapulus caudatus
TCCAATTTGTCCATGTCAATAAGTAGGCAATCAGACAGGACCTATGTTAACAGTGATTCATGAAGGTGTCCTCTGGACTACACTCTGATGCACTTCTACTTCGCTACCAATACATGTCCATGTTGCAATTTAGTAATTTAAAAAAAAAAAATTTTCTTTGTATTTTTGATAATCGATTATTTGTTTTCATAATCGATAATCGAATTTGAGACTATAATCGATCGATTTTCGATTATAATCGATCATCGGGACATCACTACACATTGTGTATACCCCAACACTAATTCACCTCCAAACCCTAGCTTACCCTAACCTCAACCTTCAGCACTCACAAGCTTTAGCCACTGCTGCCTGTAACCTATATATTATCTACAGGTGTAACCTATATTATTTGGGCTGCCAACATTGAGTTAGAGTCGAGTGAGATTATGCGAGGGAGCAGAGCGACCGAGTGGGTGGAAGGGTGTGGGAGGGGCCCCCCCTCCGACACCAGGGAGCTTTTGCATTTTTCAGCTTGAAATTGTGCATTCTGGTGCGTACTTAGGTGAGTTTTTAAACATGCACATGTATGTAATGCAATACACTGTAGTTCTGCTTTTAGATGGATTAGGTACATGTATATATATATTATATATATATGGATGGCTCAAAACAACACATGTATCACTAGAACCTGCTTGGAATTGTATTTATATGCCCTCTACTGTTCGGTCCTTTATTCTGCTTATAAGGTGAGTCAAATTCAATCTGTATAACAATGACTTATGTTATGATTCTTGCATGGCATATGACATCCCAAAGTAGCTATACACCAGTATTGGTATTAGAATCAGGTTACTGTATACGCTGTATATTTCGCAGTGGTTTAATTTTAGCGAATTTCGCGAACGCGTCCCCGACCGCGAATAATTCATACCGAATAATAACGAATATTTCATAATTCACCGACCGCGAAATTAACAACTTGCGAAATTGTCCGTCAAGTCTGAATTCGCGAAAATATCTGTACGCAAAAAATATGGCGTATACAGTATTTGCTCCTTCAGCTGCTTAGGCGAAACTCACATAAAACTGTACTCATTGGTAATTAAGGATGGGATCTAGCGTTGCCGAAAGGAGGTGTTGATCCCCTCCTTGGAGCGTTCATTGTATTCCCGGTAAAATTATCGAGTGGTCGCTGGCAGCTATGGATTCGTGCGCCGGCCTATGCATTCGGCGCACGGATCCATAGCTGCCAGCGCTGCATACTGTCGTAGGACGTTCCCGCGGTCGCGTGCGCCTTGCCGTGGAACTGCGCGCAAGATCTGCGCTTATAGCGCTTGGGATCAACACCTCCTTTCGGCAACGCTTCTCTAGTATCCCATCTCATCTGGATAGCAACTGAGGTGATGATGGTGTAGCATATGCCCTTACTGCCTGCAAGTAAGATAGTAATGATGCTCTTGTATTATGCTTGAGTTCAGACATGGCTGCCTGTTGTCTTGCTTTCCTGCTATATTCCCAAGGTACACAACACTTGTGCAGTACCTTATATGGACCTTCCGATAATACATTTAGCAGGGATGCGATCATGCAAACATTTCCATGTGCTTGGGTATTTATCCCAGAGAAAGAAGAAAAGATATAATATAGATTCACCCCAATTTCCATTGCAAGTAGCATCTGCCCGTGTATACCAATTTTATCCAATTACCTTACCTCACTTATATAATAAATAAATAAATAAATAAACGTTCGTGTGTGTGTGCGTGCGTGGGTGCATTATATGGCTGTAAAGATTGTCATTGGTGCAGCGCATATTACTTGACATGAAGTACAAGTCATTTCGTACAGAAAATTAATGTTATGCACTGAGCAGTGCTGCCACCTATCATAAACGCTGTTTCCCACCACAGACGGCTGGTATGATGTACCGCAACAGGTTTGAACTAGTGGGCAACCGAATGCGCTAGACCCTCTAGAGTCTCGATAGCGGATAGATATCACATCTGAGAATTGGATTGGTGGATTTCAATCAAGATGTAAATTGATTGATTTAATTAAATCACCTCTTAAAAAACATCGACACTAGTGGCCGTAAACGATGTGATTTTGAGAAGGGCTTTACGGCCAATGAGTGGGGCATCACGGCAAATGGCCGCATGGCCACCGTGTAATTTGAGCACTAACTTACAGATAATGAAAACACCTGAAATGTAACAAAAAACTTTGTGTAAGTGATTTGATGATGGCAGTGACAGCTGCCATCATCAAATCACTTACACAAAGTTTTTGTTGATTTTTTGGGTTATGTCTGTGCGTGCGTGCACGCGCCTGCATGTGTGTATGCGCGTGTTCTAGATAGCAACTCTGGTGATGATGGTGTAGCATATGCCCTCCTTACTGCCTGCAAGTAAGATAGTAATGATGCATAATTCAGAGCGTTGTAGTAGTTAATTGTGTACTTCATTGTTTTCAACAGAATTCTGTATTCAAGTGAGAGTAGAGGGTCAACCGACTATAGAAGCATTGTTTGCGTTACCCAATACCTACCCAACTACACCCGCAGCTGTGACATTGACTTGCCACCAGCCATTATACTGTGTGATTGAACTACAATCAAAGGCAAGGGGAAAGATCATTAGATAGAATTGGTTATTAAAATTCTATAAGTGACTATAATATAATAGAATAGAATTTGACTGAAATTTCAAGACTGTACATGGAGTGAGTTTTAATGTTGCCTATATACTTGTGCAGGTGAATGAATACGCACGGACATTGGCAGGGGAGGCAATGTTACTGAGCATCATCCTGTGGCTCCAGGATCAGTTGCAAGGATGTCAAGTGGACACCGTCGCTAGTAGTAGCCATAAACAGAACAGAATCTCAGAGAGTGGAAGATTAAACGATGCAATTACAGAGGGCAAGAAACTGCAATCGAGTGAAGTAGAGAAAAGCAATGCGCCAACAGTGGATTGCAGCGAACCTGAACACAAAACCTCTTGTCGCCCCAGCAACGTCCAGAACAGCTGTTTGCATCTGGCAACAACTGTGCTGCACGTGGACCATATGCGAGCAAGGGCTAAATATGTGAGGAATATTCAGAGGTGGATAAAGGAATTAAGTCTTGTTGGGCGGCTGCTGTTTTATGGAGAGAAGAGACCGCTCATACTAATCTTGCTACAGGGAACTGTTGATAATCTGAAGGTAAATAATGGAATGTTACTTGCTAAGTAAAATTAGCTAGCAGTTGTCAGCGAGTGAACATATCATCATTCGGGGGGAAGAATCGCGAAAAGGTCTCGGTATGTCGAATTTGGGGGTGAAGGGTCAAAGGTCAAGATGTGTCAATGGAGTAGGAATATTTCCCCCTTAACTTAAGGTATGAGGAAATACGGAATTGCGGCACAAATCTCAACGGCTCGACCTACGCTCGTAATATTCGATGTAAAGTGTGATGGGGAGGAAACCCATCACCAGTGCGAAATTGGAGGTCATAGGTCAAAGGGCAATGGGGGAAAGGTCAGATATCAGACATTTTCTGAGGACATTGTCTAACGGACCGAGTGCAAAACTTGTTTGTTTCAGCGCTGACCTACCATTTTTATCACTTTATTGAAAGGACCATGAAATGTACGACGTGCGAAGAGTAAGTGGCTGATAACCCTTTGACCCTCAAGAGGAGGGTTAAACATGGATTTGTTCATTTTGTTGACTGTTAACAAAGGACTGAACTACTTTTGCTATTAGATCTGTATTAGTAGTATCCTAGATATATGCTCTGAGCGCGAACGCGGTGGAGGGAGGGCGCACTTGATTTGGTTGCCAGTGAGTTTATCAGAATACCCGGCTACAGTACACGTCAGTTGAGCGCTGTCGCTCTGTGGCACTTGTTTTGAAATTCAGTGACAGCAGTTATTTGTCGCACCAAACGTGTGCGATAAATACTCTTCCCCCATTCACAATTTAATCTATTCGATACTCGAAGCTCTAATAAGCAATTGACAAGGTTTTCTGTTTATATAAGGTAACCTGTACAATGCTGCCAGCAGCCTGCTGGTCATACTTATAATAACTGCAGCCATGTTTTTTACCCAATTTGCGAGGGAAATACAGCTAAACATATATGCTTTTCATGCAGAAGTATATGCATCTACACCGGTCGGTGTGTGTGGATGTGGACTCGGCAGGGCGCAGTTGCAAAGAGAGAAAGCTCGGTGTGCTCTGCCAGTTGCCATGTGCTAGTTTAAGGTCAGTGGACATTCTCGGTTGCTATTCTTGTTTTGGTATTTTCTTTGCCGGTTCAAGCTGCGTCGTAAATCTATTTGGCAGCCGGAGTTGTTGGCATTTGCCGAGAACGAAAGTGAGAGAGACAGTCTCTCGTGACGAATTAGGAGTTAAAGGCATGATCGACGGTGCTGGGTCGCTGGTACAGCCTCACAGATTTAAATTAGTCGTTTGTAGTTTTACAGATTTTCGAGTGATATCTGTGACGGATGCACCAGCATTGCAGCGGGAGTTGGCTTCCAGTGGACACGCTCAGATTTACAAGGAGCACGTACTGCCAGTGTTGCTGGAAAAGCACTAAAAGCGTTCTGCGTTTGATTCTTCAAGAGTGTGCGGGTGCGCCTGGCCCGACAGAAACATTTACGTGAAAAATGGCTTAACCCCATGTTATGGGATTCGTGTACTTCACGTAGCTGAAAGGCACAGGGCAGTGAAAAGCTATTCTTCCGCTCTACATGCACCAGTCCTTCGCCCATAGCCGCTCTTATCTCAGGAGAACTCTGCGAATGAAGCAAAAATAAACGTGCGAACTGACTGCGTTTTTTGTTGGGCATTACGCTCTAAAATTGTCTAAAACTAGGTCAGTGTGATCTAGTTAAGTTCAGTTTGTGTATATACGAGACCGAAGCAGCCACGGGTTAGTGATCTGTGAGCATGCACTGTGAGAACAAGTTTACTGTTATTACACGGGCTAAAAGAAATGAGGGTTGAAAGAAATTAGGTCGTTTGAGACTTTTGTAGATAGCGTAGAACACAGATTCTTTCAGCTCTCCTTTTTTCTTCTTCCCCGCCCTCTCTGTAGACGCAATAACTTTCGTTATTCAATTAGTTTCTTCTTGGATGCCTCTCTAATTCTATTTATACCCACACCTCAACTGTGATATTTTAAGATATCAAAGTACAAAGTAGCGGCGACCTTCAGCATTTGTGATCCTAATAGTGTTCATTGTATCATCCGCGTGAACAGTCTCTGCAAATCGACTGTCGAATAGATTGAAAATTCCATTATAATGGTGAATAATAAATATTTATACGTCTGACAAAAGAAAAGTGAAAGTGTGGCTAAATAAAGAGCTAGAGCAATGGGGGGGGGGTGCGTTTTAAAATACCAGATATTTGGCTTTCATAATTAGCCCTGATGGCCCATTCGTGCCCCCTCCCGTAGTGTGCATCACATGTTAGCAACGTGGCGACAACGTGCGGGAGGCATGCTAATGTGCATCCTACTCCCCACTAGTGGTAACATGTGCAAACGACTTTGACAAGCTACTTTGAAAGGCGTTTTTCCTGCATTCCGAGCAATACAATCTATATTTAATATTATTTATTCTACGAAGAAGGGGAGTTGAGCCAATTTGATTTGAGTTAATATATTATTGGAGGCTGTATAAAATTAGGCAGGGATTATGCAGGGGTAGAAATTAACTTTTGAACACGGGAGTCCAACGAACATCCTACCCTCAAAAAGAGGGAGTCCGCAGCAAAATGAGGAAGTCCGCAGTTTGAGGTTCAAAATTAAAGATATTAACAATAACGCATACATGTGCTTATTTTGAAGATTCGTGCGGTTGCACGTCTGCCCAATTTTCCTTGGACATTAGGTGAAAAAATACGGTAATTCTGTGAGGCCGTGCTCTGGAACGAACTAGTTAGTATGGCAGAATTTTCAGGGAGTCACACAGACTCCCGTAAATTTCGCACCCTGAGTATGTACAATGTATACACTCTGCGTATCCTCTTGTTCTGTTTCACGCATACAACAGAGGTGTTGTCGTGTTCACTCACCGGAGAACGTTCCAGAGTAGACGCCCTTGCCATGTGCCTTCAGACTTTCTATGATCGCACCGGCCGGTTGAGGTGGGGTCGCCGTTTCCTTCTGCAAACAGAGGCACGCCGTGGGCATCATCACGAAATCACTTGTCATTCTATTATTAGTAGTAATGATATTTTCGCACCTCATTTACTTATTCCGATCGTTACTATTGCTACGCGTACATCGCGAACAAAGGTTATTCACTCCAAACACGTATTACATGCAGGATTACGCTTCGCGAAAACCATACGCGAAACTGTGCTGCACGAGTGTTAATAACTTAATCGCACTAGCAAACGAGTACGTATACAAAGCGAAACCAACGAGCGAGCGTACATAAATGTAATAAGGGGATCCTATAACTCTGCGTTTCATCTTACACTCACTAATAGCAAGACGGAATACACTCACGCTTGATATGTTCCCTGTGTCTGTCTATTTAGGTAGAACCAGTATACATAAAAATAATAATGTTAGTATCTAAACATTGAAATGAAAACACGTGCTCGCGCGGCGGTTTCGTAAGTGTTCGCATCTACGACCCGAGGAACTAAAAGCGGCTGCGCGTAATTTTTGCTCGCCTAAAATAACTCATTCTTAATTCAAGCGAATGAAAAAGTCTGTAGAACATTACTTTTTCTAGATCTTGTCTGATCTAATTTTGGTAGGACGTAGATTGGCATACACGCTACGATAAAACGCACCGCTTTTCCACTAGCCGCGCTAATTGTGTTGAGATAATTAGACACTAAATATAAAAATAATATGCCAGCAGGCATTGATTGGGATAATAGAGATGATGTATATCACGATTTATATCATTCGTATTCGTATTCGTATAATTCCTGACAGTGTCGCTTTGGCAATTTTCAGCTGAGCCATTTTAGCTATGAAATCTCAGCATCATCACAACTCTATTATATCTCAGACATTGAATGGGATAATAGATGATGTATATCACGATTTATATAATTCGTATTCGTATAATTTCTGACAGTGTCGCTTTGGCAATTTTCAGCTGAGTCATTTTAGCTATTAAATCTCCAAAAACCGGTGATCGCGCATTGACGTATTGGAAACGGCCTATGCAACTAATACACCTGCCCACAACGGATCTGCATGCATTGTGGGTGGTCACACAATATTACACAACAACCATTACTGCTGCATATATAACTAATATATCGTTCCGTAAATACGACGTTTTGTGAACATCGAAAGTTTCATGATGCTATATATATATATATATAAAGTCAAGGTATAGAATAGTATATTATGTTGTTTTTATCTACACGGGTGTTCGTGTGTGACTTTACTTCTATATATATATATATATATATATATATATATATATATATATATAATATATATATACATTTTCGCTTGGTCTGCTGTTCGTGTGCTTCAATTCAGTCGTTTATATAACGCCCACGGCCTGGCAATAACGCCATCGAAAAAAACACGTCATCGCTTACGTCATCGCTTACGTCATCGCTTCGCAGCGCCAGCTAGCCAGCTATTCAATCGCGCGACCGGAGTGGGTTAAAGCGGCTCTGCCGACGATAGAATGACGCGCGCGCTCGCAGCAGCAGCAGCCGGTGCGTGATGAGCACGCTGCTGCTGCGCCCACACGTTGCACACGTCACTGCTGCCTGGCTTCCCGCGACCTCCCCGCAGCAGCAGCAGCAGCAGCAGCGAGGCAGCGAGCGTGCATGACTCATCGTCCACCCACGCCGCGCCCGCTCGCCGGCGTTGCGATCGCTAGCAACCAGGCCGTGCTCTGGAACGAACTAGTTAGTATGGCAGAATTTTCAGGGAGTCACACAGACTCCCGTAAATTTCGCACCCTGAGTATGTACAATGTATGGCAGTCAGCTCTGGCAATAAAATCGATTCTCAATATCAATATTATTAGCTTATTTTTTTAAATCTCGGTTATTAATTAACTAATTAATCTCCTAGATAATAACTAGTTTATACAAATAAAAAGGAAATATCTAATTTGAATGACCGATGTTCGTGATAGTGTAGTTTTTGATGGTGACATGGTAGCAAAGAATCGGCTCCCCGGTGTTACCCAAATCCGCTATAGTTACGGCACAGACGTACAAATAGATTATTACATCATATGTACTAGTTCGTCTGTGTGTAGATATATATATATATATATAATATATACAGTGCACGAAATTACCGGTTCAACCCCCCATATAATCGGTCCACTTGGCCTATTCAAAATTTTGCCTACCTTGCCTTTATATATGAACAATATTTACCAATTTCCTGACTAGTTTTTACTTAGTGACTACTAAGAAGTAAATCATGTTCCAGCAATTCCTGTCAAACAAGTAGAACTCCACTGATAGCAATGAAATACTGAAATACTACGAGTATGCCTAATAAACACAAAGAGCTCTAATACTTGTGGAATGGAATAAATTGTTCAAACAAAATTAAGGGCCTGTTCAAATTTGTGAGGGCCTGTTCAATTTGTCTAAGGGTCCGTTTTAAATTTTGGGTGGGCCTGTTCACATTTTGGCTAATTTCATGCCCTGTGTATATATATATATATATATACAGACTTTGTCATTCCCTATATCTACGGTCTGTGGTTACATGGCGGCTGATAATTCGGTTGCAACAACGCACACACGCCAACATGCAGAGAGTGAAAGAGCAAGGTGCTGGTAAGCGCACGTTCCTTCGGAGGCGGGAGTTTATTCTAACCCAGGGATAAATGTCGGGTCAACAGCACACGGTAAATGAGCGACGACGACGACGCGAGCACACGCAAGTGGAGTCGCCATTACCACAGTGAATCGGCTAGTGGTAGATTAGCTGAGCCGAATCGGGACGGAGGCACCGGTGTGCCAGCTCAGAAGCAAGCCAGCGTGAAAGTCTCACCTGTGACTAGCCAGTGAAAGGTCACCTCGCCGTGCACACAACAGCCGATACACCATGACCGTGAAAGCGATTACAAATGGTCTGAAGTCAACGTCATGTGGCACGACGAACCTCCGCCATCTTACTGTGCAATAAGTCACGAGTGAAGCACTACTGCAGCAAGAAAGCATCACAAGTTACCCTCTCCATTATCATAGCCACCTCACGCATTCTCAAGGAGACGTTGCTACATTGCTCTACTGATTGATGTAGGTACTGGTTGAAGCAAATTCATGACTAAGGCACGAGGCTGATTGAGTTTTGCAAGCAATAGATCGAGTGACGCAAAATATATTGTTTTTAGCAAATTCCACTTCCCAAAAAGCACAGTACTGCTATTTGCATACCCTATTCCTTATGCCAGTATGCCTAGATATATACATTCATAAGCCTGGTATTAATTCATTAAGTCTATGAGATTTGCTAAATGAATAAATCCCTGTTTGAATCAAATTGTATTCCAAGCAGATCTATGCTTATACAACGATTTATGACAAGTTAAATATAATTCGAACAATAAAAAATGACCGGCTTAAGGTAGCATATAATGGGTTTACATTAAATCGATGTGATTGACTCTAGGATTAGGTGAAATAAATTTAATGTAATTTTATAGCAATAAAAAATATGCTGAGGTAAGCAGAGGGTATTAGAACATAATAAAAACAGAGATAGAATGACATCATATTTGGCACCAAATGACATGACCCTCAAAATAGGGGCAAAAAATGTATTACTTCATTCTTATAAATTGCAAAAATCTATATAATATTAATAATAATAACAATAATAATATAATGTATCTGATTAGTAGGCGTGAATAGAAGAGCGCGACTTCGTAGTTTATTATTTAACGATTAAATCAACTAAAATACTGTGGTATCATCAACTCCTAAGCTGCATGCGGGCCATATAGGGCATTATGGCAGTTTGCCAAAAATGACTAAAACGTTGCATGCATAATCTTCATCGTCTGTTTTTATCCCTCATAACTGCTGACATCGTCACTCCGGCAACCCCTACAAATACAATTTTGAATTTAAGGCCGATCCTAGTCAGCTGTTCTAGACCTTCACCTAGCAACGGCCAAACTTGCCATCATGTCTCTTATTTTTTTGTAGATGGATTACACTTTGCGAGTGGCATTACTCACAATTCAGCTGTATACTATTGTGTGCTCTACAAGTGATCATCCAGGGTTCTCCCTACGTTGCGCAAACGAGGCGCGCGCGCCCCGTTTGGGAAAACTCCCCCCTGTTTCAATCGTTGCGCCCCGTTTAAAATACCTCCGCCCCGATTAAATTCCACCACAATAAAAGTTTGCCAGCGACGGAATCGATCGTCAAGAATTCCCATTCGACCAGGACACCCGGCACGTGTATTTTTACCGTGCCACGCATGCACTGCAGACAATACACAAGTACAAACAGTCAACCTGTCCCACAGCCAACACTAACTGTACACCGACTCGGCTATCTTATATATACAAGAACCCACCAACCTCTCTCTCCCTCTCTATCTATCTTATTTTCTCCCTCTATCGCGCTCTTTCTCCGTCTGCGCGCGCGCGTGTGTGTGTATGTATGTGTGTGTGTGTGCGTGCGTGCGTGCGTGTGTGCCCCAATCACATTGGTAATTCCAATGTTTTCCTAATTCCTATGTGTATTCAGGTTGCGCGGTGTGACGTATTGGCATTTGCTTTGTGTGTGTTGCCTGCGCTAACTTCCTCTCCACGCCCACACCCCGACTACTCGCGTTCAACGCTCTACGAGACGGCAGCATGCACCCGAATGGATTGATTTTTCATGAATCGCCTTCGTTTACTGGAAGACTGCAGTTGGATTTCTTCAGTATAAACCACACTTGAAGACTGCAGTTGGATTCCTTCAGTATAAACCAAATTTGAAGACTGCAGTTGGATCCCCTCAGTATATACCATTCGGCAATGTTTCAATAATATAAAGCCAACAATAATAAAGTGGCGTATCCAATAATAAACATACATCTTTCGCAAATTCACGTTCAAGGGTGCACGCGGCTGAGTAACGTTGGTTTCATTTAACGGTTTGCTAAAGCTAATAAAATGACAGAAATAGTGGAAGAGAGAACGGGGTGCAATAATCTAAAGAAGCTGTCATTGCTGAATTGTCTGATACCCAGTACGGTCTGCGGTTGCCTCGCGAGTTCATCCACCGATACGAACAAGGCTTTACAACAAATAAGATTTAGCTGTGTTAGTTGGGGGCCATGCACTCACTCGTAGTTACACTTAACTATGGTCTGGCTACGCGGCGAGTGGAGTGAATATAGAGTAAAGGGCCTCACCGGTCCTTCGGGTGTGTTCGACAGGCGCTTCAACCTGTGCGTCAGATTGCGGCTGGCTTGTTCAAGTGCCTTCATGTCCAGCGTGGGAATCGACGACGCCGGACTCGTCGTCCGCTCGCTCGCAGCCAAAGACACCGACCGAGGCAACATTGGCGGCGGCGATGACGACGACGACGCTGATGATGTCGACGGCGATGACGACGACGACGCTGATGATGTCGACATCATCGACGACGCTGACGGTGACGACGGCATCGACGACGCTGACGGTGACGACGGCACCGACGACGCTGACGGTGACGACTGCACCGACGACGCTGACGGTGACGACAGCACCGACGACGCTGACGGTGACGACGGCACCAACGACGCTGACGACGGCCTAGGGGGCGCTACCGTGCTGGTACGCCGCAGCCTCGTGGCGCCAGGCACCATCGTTGAGAGTTGCAGCTGGACGAACATCATGTGATCTTCGAAGCGCCAGGCCAAGGTCAAAGGGGACTTTCCCGTCAGGAAGTCGTTCACCTGAATGCAGAAGAAGACGAAATTCGACTGAGTTTGCGCTCGAAATATTGTTGAACTACGATAACGAATCGAGAGAATGCTCTATTTACATCGGCGTAACGCATTTAATTTATTTTAGCTCCCCCACCCTCGTTTGATTTAACGTTTGCTTATCTCAGATTCCTCATCAGAGATTTCCAGGATTCGTTAAATACATTAGATTACAATCCCATTAGCCTGCTACTGAGCTCTTGATCACATCGCATTAATTTTAATGCAAAGGTATAGATTACGTTCGCCATAGCATAGTCGATGCTATCCTACGTTACGTATACACAGGGTTAATAAATCGTTAAAAATGACGCTGGCATCGCATGCCTCGCGGCTGTGCGTTAACGCGGCAATGTATTGTTGCTCGGCGCAGATGAAATATTACAGTCCTGTCCACAGCGGAGGCGGTGTGGGCGGAACGTGAACAATATACATGCTCGGTTCCATAAAGAAATTTCAAAAACATCATGCGTAAAACTGTTCGTTTAATGATTTCTTCCCACGCTGGCGCGGTGACCATTGTCGTGGCCGGACGTTGCGCGAAATGAATATCAAGCAGATATGTGTTCACTCTCGGCATATAAGAACTGCAATTTAGTTTATAGCAGCCATTTATGTGCTATCGACGTAGGCTACTCCATGAGTCGTTGTTCGCATCGAGCTTCTGAGAGCAGCCACACGGACGTTTAGAGTCGGTTTATGATTGAAGTGCATAATTCAAACGAATTCCGCCGCCAATGCACAAACGTGCACACGCACACGTACGTATGAAGGCACGCACATACACAAGCTAGCTACAACGTGCGCGAGTACATACAACCAGCATCGTACTCAAACGAGCATCGCGCATAGGCGGCGCTGACAGCCATGTATAGGTGCGCGTTCGCCGCAACGTACGCGAGCGCAGGAAGGCGCTGCATCGCTTTCCGGCCAAGTTATCCCTTTAAGTCAGCATCAATGCGCCAATTTCATCCCCATCAGCGCGCCGGGACTTTCCCACCGGCGTTTTACAGCGGCGCGAAAGCCTGCGCTGCGTGCACGCGCCCCTCTCCCGTGTTTCACCCCCCGTCCGCCCCCGCCCCCGCCCGCACCCGCACCCACCTCGCCGAGGTCCGACGCAAAGCGTTTGTCTTTCAGCACGTCGGCGTGCATTCTGGTCGGCGGACCACGCACAACTGTAAACAAAGGCCCAAGCGGCCGAGCCGACCAGCGCGTACACAAGCGCCAGTTGGCATCGTCAGACAGTGCGCTTTGTCTAACGGCCGGCAACGCCAAGCCAACACTCGCGGGCGCGAGGGAACACTAATAGCGCGCTGGCACCGGCACGCCTTCGCCGAATTAACCCCTTTGTGGCCGTGAGAAACGCATGATACTACGTACCCGCATTTAACGCGCACTCGCCGCCGCGGACAGGAAGAGCGTTTTTTTCTGGCGATTCGGCGTTTAATTGCGCGTATTTCGCGCACCGGTGATTGCAATATGCACACCTATCTATTTGTCTATCTATCTGTCCGTCTGTCTGTTTGCCTTTCGGTCAGTCAATCTTTCAGTCTTCCTGTCTGTCAGTCGGCTTTGTGGATTTACCAGTCTTTTGTGTGGCAGGGAGAGAGAATGGCAGATGGGGCGCGCGCGCGAGAGAGAGAGAGAGAGAGAGAGAGAGAGAGAGAGAGAGAGAGAGAGAGAGAGAGGAGGAGGAGCGCGATTGAAAAAACGGAGGCATGTAGTGAGA
>NW_014577073.1:105171-114742 GCF_000485595.1 Priapulus caudatus
TTCCTCCCTCCCTCCCTCCCCCCTTCCTTCCCTCCCTCCCTCCCTCCCTCCCTCCATTCCTCCCTAACTCCCTCCCTCCCTCCCTCCCTCCTTCCCTCACTCCCTCCTTCCCTCCCTCCCTCCCTTCCTCCCTCCCTCTCTCCCATCCATCCTTCCCTTCCTCCCTCCCTACTTCCATCCCTCCCCCTCCCCCTACCTCCTTCCCTCCCTTCGCTCCCCTCCATCCCTCCCTTCGTTCCCCTTAATCCCCCCTCCCACGATTCGCGTCCTTCTCGGAAATTCGCAATTATAGCGCCAATTATTTTGGCCCACTACAAGCGCGCGCACGGTAGATGTCTTCAACCTGTTTCTGGACGCACCTTTCTGGACGTCTTATTCACCGAAGCTGTTATGGGCAAATGTAAAGGTCAACAGACCCGAAGAAAAGCGGATGTGTTTGTGGCTGTGGATATCAACAACGTGAGTGCGTAATGAAAGCTGGAGGAAAATTATGTCTGGAGGCTGCAACAGAGTAAACACGAGCAACCATTACACTAATTACGCGTAAGGACGTATTCGCGTATTGGCTTGCCACCTCCTGCTACGTATACCCACCACACACATCTCACGTTACAATAGTGAATACTGTCGCACGGGGATAGCTTCTCCTAGGAGGCCCGTCTTTCAAATACTTCGATTTTTAAGAAACGATGATACTAACTCAATATGCGATCCCTGGCTATAGATAGCAAACGGAGCAGCAATGGAGTAGCGTATAGCGATAGTACAGTGTAGCGCTATCTGTTGGTAACGACACTACTAGTTCTTTCAGGGCGTGTCACGCTTATGACATTTAACATTTTACTACGCAGTCACGTCTATCTGCTTATTTGGCTACCTACTTCGTTTACCTCTCACACGTGCGTACACACGCACTACTATACATACTCTACGCCCCTTTTGCACGCTATCTCGCCATCACTTACTTGACCCCAGTCTGACTATCCTGCTCGCTATCGTGCGTCGTGCGTTTCATTTCGAGCAGTGCGATACTGCTCGAAATGAAACACACGACGCACTGTTGCTCAACGGCCAACTGTCCACGGAACTGATGCTATCAGTGATGCTATCATATCGGGACAGATAGAGCAGGGCGTTTTGAGTACTTCGTATGACGTGAGTCGTCTTTGTTTTCGCTATAGATACGAGCTACTCAAGATGCACGTCAAGGCAACGCAAACATTCCTACCCCAGTACAAACACGTCCGTGTTTGGACGCGCTGAAGTACCAGCCGGTCGGCCCACACGTTGCGATAAGGACTACCGACCGCTACCGAAAAACATGAAGACCTGGCGTGTAAACTACGCCTGTGATCGAATCGAAGCAAAAGACGCGAACGGCTGTCATCGTAATCTCGTGTACGCGCATGAAAGGCCAGAAGTACTACTGCGCCAGACAGCGCGCGTGTACGCAGCGCCAGACAACACCTTGGCGAGATGTCGATTAGGCACCGCACACGTCCTCGTGCTTTCCTGCACTGCTAATCGCGCCTGCAATTATTGCCTCTCGCAATTATTTCACTCGACGCCGTTTCAAGGACGTCGCTTCGTCGAGTGACGTCACGTCGCCGACGCATTGTCACACGATGAGTCGAAATGCGTCATCGACGCGACGCGTACATGCGTGCGCGTGTATGTATGTGTGCGTACCTGCGAGTGCGCGTGCGTTTGTCGGCCGCTCTCCGACGTTTCGAGGTCGGTGCTAATTACACATCGTATACGCCGACGTCGCGGCTTTTCTGACGCAGGCTAACATGACGGCTATGCGCGCGCGCAAACTCGGTAACGTCGAACGCGGCGTGTGAAGAGGGGAGAGCCGACAGCGTCCGCGCTCGCTGCTTGCCGAGACGCGGCGTCGATGACGTAATTAAGATGAAGTCACACCGGTGCGCAACTTTGCTGTCAGCTGACTCGCCGACGTTTCGCGACGTCGTGGTCCGAACGTGTCGGTGTGGAATGCTGTGTTGGTTACCGCGGCGAATCATGGTAGAACCGTGTTTATTGCGACAGCATTGCTTTTAGTTGATAGGTGCTGGTATACTGCTGCCTGATTAGATATTACGCATCATGTTGATATATCACTATACGTATATACGCGTAATTAAGTTAGTGTAATTTGCTGCGTGTTGAGCAATACTATAACGAAGCCGGGTGAGATTATAAGCTATTCGGCCGATGTGTCTACATCCACTCACCCATCTCCCTCTCCTCTCGGTTACTGTTTGAGCGACCACGGTCTGGTTAGTGTGGCCGTGACGCGACATTTCCTATTTCTCTCTACATTCCTCCGTTCCCCCCTCCTCTCTCTCTCTCTCACCCTCTCCCCTCTCCCCTCCTCTCTCTCTCTTCTCTCTCTCTCGTCCCCTCCCCTCCATCTCTTGTCTCTCTCCGTTCTGCTCTCTCGTCTCTCTCTCTCTTTCTCTTCGCTCGCTCTCTCTGTCTATTGCTGTCTCATCCACTGCTCTCTATTCACTTTTTCTTTAATCTTCCCGCCTCTTTCTCTCGCTTCTCTACACTCATATATACCTTGCTCCCGCTACCGCCCTTTCTCTTCTCTGTGTGTGCGCGACGCGCGCGCCTGACGTGTGTGTGTGTGTGTGTGTGTGTGTGTGTGTGTGTGTGTGTGTGTGTGTGTGTGTGTGTGTGTGTGTGTGTGTGTGTGTGTGTGTGTGTGTGTGTGTGTGTGTGTGTGTGTGTGTGTGTTCTCCCCCCACGCACTCTTTATTTCGTTCTCTATCGACTACGCTACTTTCACACTCCCTTTTTTGCTACGACTCTCTCCCACTTTCCCAGAGTTTCCATATCGTTTATTTTCTCGCACCCCTCTCTGTCACAATCACGCATACGCACTCGCACACGCACACACTCCGTCTTGGATTCCCTCGCACGGGTATGGGATTATAATATTACGCTTATATCGAATCCGCCTACACCCTGCGGCGATGACGTCAAAGCCACATCATAACCTTACACTGGCTACGACCTGAGAACGTGTTTCGCGTGTAAATACGATTTGCATAGCGAATTTATTTACATTTCAGCGTAGGCATTTTAATCGGATGCGTCACGTATTACATGACTAACGGTACTTATCTGCGTGCGAATGCGACAACGGACGCAAATAAATTCGAAACGAAGCTTGCCAATTTCGTTAGAGGCTAGGAAATGTACATAACTGAAGGTCACCGAAGGTTGATAGACCTTTAGCACCTTTCGGATGCTGGGCTGGGTTACGGTTGCTCGTTGGAGAGTATCCGGTTAGCATACTGATAAAGCTCAGATAGGCTTACAATGCACAGTAAATCAATGATGACGATATCTGACTCAATCTAATGTCAGGCTATGTTTCTGCAAGTAATGTTGCGAAAGACCGATTGTATTAGTATTCGCTACGCAAACTACCTCGTCCCTATCCATTCTGCTATCGCCTTCGCTCGCACGCTCTCTCCCCCTCTCTCTCCCTCCCTTTTCTTATCTTTCTCTCCATTTCTCTCTATGTCTCTTTCCTTCACTCCCCCCATTTGTCCCGCTCTCGTTCTCTCTATCTCCACCCCCTCTCTCCCTCCCTATCTTTCCCTCCCTTTCTTTCTCTCTCTGTCGCTCCCCCTCTCTCTCTCTCTCGCGATATCTTTCTCTTTCCCTAAATCCTTCCTTACGAATTATTCATAACTACTTCCCAGTTCGTTTTTTCTATGTTTCTATGGCACCCCTTCACCTCTTATTATATCCATAACTGTCACTTTGCACACACACACACACGCACGCACGCACGCACGCACGCACACACGCACGCACGCACACGCCCATGATATGAATCTGACTGGTGCGGAAACAAGGAATCACCAATTCCCACAGTTCTTAGAATCTATAGTCGATTCGTGCGTGTGACTTGTGTGCGTGTTCTTGGAATCCTTCGTTAAAGGTATTTATACATGCACTAGAATCACGACGTGGTGGAACATGCCACGAAACAGGATCTTGTCGTCAGGCTCAATTTTTGTGCCCACTAGCTTACCACCTCACACAAACAACACCAATATATATATATATATATAATAAATGGGTATAATAACAGCAATAGGAGTTATGGTCACGGTCAGAAGAGCTCGTTAAAGGTGAAGGCTGCAGGCAGTGGTGCGAGGCTGCGATTTTCTCAACCACGTTACCTGTGCTCATTCGCAGCGTGAGATTTCTAGATCTTAACTAGATAGATAAGTCGCAGAAATTCACATCCTTTAAAGCAGAGCATAGTACGCAAGCACGCACACGCTGGAACTCGGCATAGTACGAACTGTATTGCATAACGTGAGAGTTCCGACGAAGAGGAAGTAAGTTGCGAGAGGGAATAACTGATCATGTTGCGGTCATCGGGCATTGCGCTCTTACCGTATTTTACTGAACAGGTATGAAGTTAGGATTATTATAAAGTAGATTTGAAAGTTTTTCGCGCATAGCGTGACGCACGAGCATGTTGCTTGTATGGCTACAAAAAGTAAGCAGTATTGGGAAATAGCTGTGGTTGCGTTGTGTGACATATAGCTGCAGTGCAATAACAGCTCTAGCAACACGAGCTATGCTAGAGCTTTATGACATCTAAATAGGGGTCAGATTAACGTGCAAAACATAGTTAATGTCAAAACATGTTAAACATAAATTAATGTGAAGATCAAAAAGGGGATAAACGGCAATTTCCATCCACATCGTCATTAAATATACATTCGTAATTCGATTTACTTTACATTTCACCAAGGGACAATTTATACTCATTCTAAATCCAGCCTAGCTTTATTAATACACAAGATGGTCAGACATTTCCTTCTTGATTTCACACAAGGTGTCGCAGGTTGTCGTAATCTAGCCAAGTTTTATCGCTGTGTAACTTGATGAGAACCAACGATTGTTGTTATTCCGGTAAAACCCCTGCGAATATTTAAGCCAGACTTGAAACAGACGAGATGTCGAGCGTCTTTTCTCGCGTCACACTTATACGTTTCTCTGAGAGCTATTTCATAGACGCAATACACAAAGTCGTGCGAGGATTCCGTACTTTTCATCCAGCGCACACATCAGCTAGAGACATGCTAAGTAACATGTATGCTCGTAAGGCTAAACAAGGTAGAAGAGTAAGGCACCTTCGGCATGTCTGTCAAAGCACTAGCCCAAACGAGTCGTTGTTGTGTTTGCTACAATCTCACACTTAAAGAGTTTACTGTCTAAAAAAATATTGAGGAAAACACTGTGCAACGCGTGGATCTCCTTGACCCTTATCATTGAAAAAGTGCGCAGTCACCGGTTACATTAGATAAAAGGTTCTTAGCCATGTTATAATCTCATACGTGTCGTGCAAAGGTCGGGTCTGTAAGTGGACCACGTCGTGGGGTGACCTGATCAATCGGGACGCAATGCAGCAGTGTCAACACACGTCCACCCAGCCAACACCGTCAATATCCGAATCGTGTATAAAAAATCTAGTTATACCCGCTTCTCGCATATATTTGACCGCATGGAAATGGCGCAGTGACGCTATTACACAGCTGGCGTTCGTCATTCTCAAAACAAGAGCGTAATTATCGATATTTCGATGACGTACAACAAACACGAGACACGTAATTACTATTTTAATCGGGAGCGAAGTATCGAATGCATTGTGATGACATAGCTGGATGATAGACGGGCTGCTTAGCTACTTGCATGGATATATAATCGCGCGGATAAGTAGACGAGTAGGTTATACGTACATCTTGTGCTAGCCACAAGTTCCCTTCTCGCTTAACACTACGTTGGCTACGACGTGTAACAGTAGGAGAGCCTGGTCGGTTTAATCTTGTGCATGACTTCATAACTTACTCGTCGTACTTCCTCAATCTCTTTGGCTCTCTCACTAATATAATAATTATATATATATAATATATATAAATATACCGTTATTCCCTATAAACGATATATATATAATAATATATATATATATACGTATGTATGTATTTAGTTAGCCGTGCGAGTTAGCCCTCGAACACCAATTGCGTTTTTAGACGTTGGTCTCATTCACCTCTGCGCTTAGCAAGCCGAGATTGGCAGTTCCAGAAAACCAACGCCGGCCAGGACACACACAGGGCACAGAAGGCGATCGACGCCAGCCGGAACTGCCCGCTCGCCAATGCCCGAGGTGGCAGCCAGCAGCAGTAGGCAATGAACTTGCTGCAGTTGGTCGGGGCCGCACCACCACAGCTGCTGCAGCACGCGGACGGTTGGCTCCGCTGCCGATAGCGGGAAGTTGACCGAAACTTCTGCCTCAGTGAAATTCAGAGACTGCGGACAGGGCGATGACACGGACACGTGATTGTGACGCGGATCTTGCGAGAGAGAGAGGGAAGCGAGAGGAGCAGCCAGAGGCAGAGAGGATAGAGAGAGATGAGTGAATCATTGCGAGAAGGAGAGTAGAGAGAGGAGCAGGGGACTATATTGGGCAGAGAGCCAGAGAGAGAGAGAGGGTGGGGGCGAGAGAGAGGAGAGAGAGAGCGAGTGGTGTGCAGAGAGCGAGAGCGCGGAACGAGAGACATGAGATAAGACGTGGAAGAGAGACAGGGTAGAGAGAAAAAAGAGAGAGCAGCCGCTGGCCCGATGAGAGTAGGAGGAGAAGTTAGCGATAAGAAAAAAACAAATAGATAGATAGCGAGAGAGAGAGACGAGAGCGGGCGACAGAGACAAGACAGATAGAGACTGTGAAGGAGAGACAGGGTTGATAGAAAAAGAGGCAGATGAGAGAGGTAGAGGAGAGAGGGGCGAAGAGAAAAACACAAATAGATAGATAGGCGAGAAGAGAGAGGCGGAGCGAGAAGACAGAGATAAAATCGTGTTGAAAGAGAGACAGAGGTCGCTAGAAAAAAAGAGATGGCGTTGCGAGAGAAAGAGAGGGAAGGAGGAAGAAAAAATTAAATAGCATTGATAGGTAGAGAGAGAGAGGGCGAGAGACAGAGATAAACGTGAACGGGGCGACAAGTAAAAGTTTGAGGAGCAAAAGAGCGCGGGGGCGAGAGCGATGGCGAGAGAGCGATTAGTTAGACATAAGAGAGCGAGAGAGAACGATTTCAAGCCTGTTCAACGCTATTTGGCCACTTCGGCGGCAGATCATATGATATAGTATATATATATATATATATATATTATAGAGAGAGAGAAAAGAGTTAAAATAGAGAAGACAGCAAGTACGGAGAGAGAGAGAGAGAGAGAGAGAGAGAGAGAGTGGGAGCTAGATACTCCGACGTGTATCGATTGCGTTACCCTTTGCGTTTGAAATAACGGACACGTACGCTCAGCATGACGTACTAAGAAGCTCCCGCCTCGCACGTTTACATGCTGCTATAGAGGCATCGCAATCGCAATAGTTAGTTCATTGCCCACACAGTGCAGGAATAAAATGTCCGTTTGCTTGCCGACCGCACCTTATACCTACGATTAACGACGGTGGCATTATATCGGCGCTATCATTAGAACCTTTGCTTTCAAACGATGTTTCGAGATATCTCCGAGTAGCCACGCGTGTATGCCGTGCGTGTGCTACAAAACTGTCATTGACTATCGTGGGGGTCGTGTATATATACATATTGGTCTATACTCGATGTGAACAGTGTGATGGGCCGGTTATGCATGGAAACCTGATTAATGTAAAAAAAAACACCAAGTGGCTTTGTCTGTAATTTTGAACCATTGATGAAAACGGCCGTATCGATGAAAATGGTTTCGGGTATGGTATACCAACACATTAATGTAGAAATAATCAATACACTAAAATGATCTCATACAGATTCCACACACGTCTGCTTCATACCGCATGGGAAATAACCGTGTAAGTAGCCGTCGCCATTGCTGTCACGATTTTCGAAAATTCACAGTCGGGTTTAATCGAAATATCTAGCGAATTTTAATTTGAGGAAATGTAGTTTTCACGGACGTGTCGTCAACTCTACGGGCTCTCTCATTCAATCTTTGAGACTTCGATTGCAATTCTAAAAGAAATTATGACGGAAATGACCCGCCGATAGAGTCTTCTACTTATAGAGGGCGCTGTGAGTGTCGTCTCGTTAATCAACGGTCGTCGCTCGCTAGTTCCCGCCTATTCGCGTCTAGTACTTTTATACTGTGTAGCATGGCAGGCCCACCCACCCCTATAGCAAACGTCCCCCTCTACATTGCGCAGCCGCAATAAAGGCGATACCCCCCATCTATAGCCCTGCTATAGACACACCCATGCCCACGCGCAGCGTAGATGGGGGGTGCCATAAGGGGGATGTGTGCTATGCTACACCGGCAGCATGTGTCGCGTGATGATGAGAAGGAGCTATACGGTCGTCAGCAGAGCGGCGTTCGCGTGGGCCCCGCCGGTATGCGAGGCGACGGCGTGCTACAGCCGCTAGGACGCCGTCCACGGCGACGCACATGTGGCTGGCGGAGCAACGCGGCGTGCTCTGCCGGCGACCCACTGCGCGTCAGCGTCGCAACCGCTGGCGGTTACCATGGGAAACCGCCCCGATACGATACGGGCCAGTAACAGCAGCAGTAGAAACAGTAGCAGCAGCAGTAGAAACAGTAGCAGCAGCAGCAGAAACAGTAGCAGCAGCAGTAATAGTAGTAGCAGGGGTTAATAATGACAAATTGTCATTATTCACCCCTGGTAGTAGTAGTAGTAGTAGTAGTAGTAGTAGTAGTAGTAGTAGTAGTAGTAGTAGTAGTAGTAGTAATACTAATACTAATAATAGCAACAGCAGCAGCAGCATCAGTACCGGCGTACTCGTATCTCTCTATCTCCGCCCGCGGGACTGCCGTAGCTGCTGCGCCCCCGGTTATACACACGCACGCACAGAGCCAGCCAGCCCAGCATCCTCCAGCGCCGCGTCACACTTGCGTGATAGTTAAACACCCGGCGTGCCCATCGCTGGCTGTCGCATCTCTCCGCTCGCTGGACTTTTGTTGTCTGCGCGCGAGCGCGTGCGTGCGGGATGGAGCGCGAGAGGAGGGGGAGGGGGAGGAAGAGGAGGAGGGGTGACGCCTCCATCGTGGCGTACCCGACGCGAAAAGATTCGAGCGTTTCGATTTTTTTTTCTTTCTTTCGCTCTCCTGCCATATGGCCAGCGAGCATCTTCGTGTGTCGAGGGGGACCCTCGGCATAACCATGCAACCCACGCAAACATCTCCGGGGGACAACCGACGTACGCTGGCTTCGAGCAGTAAATTCACGTCGGACCCACGCGCGGTATCGTCTGACTAAACACACGAGTAACACTGTCGTCGCTATACGTCAGCTACCGTCAGCCGACAATACATCGCGCTGTCCGACCGACGACGATGTCAGCACGCGCGTCTGTCGGACTGACTCTTCCACGCACACTACGAATATATATATATATCTATATCTATATCCCGAAGCGCCGACATTTCGATTACAGGTGACGTAGACTCGGCAGGTTAAATGACAGAGCGAGGCGTAGGGGGGGGGGGGTAGAAATCACGGCGCGAGCATGAGTAGCATGAGTAATGG
>NW_014577073.1:115250-116519 GCF_000485595.1 Priapulus caudatus
CGCGCACGCACGCACGCGCGCACCACACACACACACACACACACACACACACACACACACACCTTACACACTACATACCCGTATGTATGCACCCCATACGTATTAACGACAGTGAGCGGTTACGACCGAGGTAACGCCGATGACCGATCTCCTGTTTAAACAAAACACACAGCGACGGTTATAGATGGTGATGACGCGGCAGCAGCAGCAGCAGCTAGGCAGGCGGGCGAGCGTCGCACACACCGCCCCGGGCTCTCTCTCTCCCGCAGCAAGCCACGCCGTCAGGCCGCCACCACCAGCCAGCAGCCGCATCACGCTTGATTATCATAGCGTCGAGAAGCGCGCGTCTCTTTCTAAGCGCTTTGCGCACAATTGTATCAAAACAAATCACGACCGTTTATAATGCCCGTCGCATTCTTTACGCTCTCCCGTGCGCGCGATCACCGCAGACCAGTTTTATCATCATCGCCGACGCGTCTCTTAGACGGTCGCGTCTTTACTGGCGGGGGTACCCTGAGCGGTCGGCGCCGCGTCTTCGGAGAGCAGTCTAGATGTACGGGTGCCGAAGAAAGAAATCAGCGAGCCGCGGCGAGCGGGGGGTGGGAGGGAGATTAAGCACCCCCCGGGTTTAGCCGCGCGTTTATCACCGCTTCCTTTCGGCGTTCGTACGCCCACGGGCCGTCTCTCGCTACGCTATCGTTTATCGCGCACAAAGACGCATTTCACAGCTGTCTAGTCAGTAAGTCGTTCGCGATCGGTGCAGAGCGTGGGCCTGTCTGCCTGCCTGCCTGCCTGCCTGCCTGCCTGCCTGCCTGCCTGCCTGCCTGCCTGCATGCCTCGTCGGCCCGCGGCGCGTCCTATGCAACGGCAATGATCGCTTCACAGCCGCGCGAGCGCCGCTCGGTTGACAGAATGCACATTTGCACGCAATTAAAGCTAGTTAGCCTCGATCTCTAAATATACGGAACGGCGTGTTTACGGCGGCTGCAATGCCGCCGTGTCGACGCGGTTTGGAATTTCGACTCTCGCTGCTGCTGGCCGCTTCACGCGCGCGCAGCTCTGTGATCAGCGCTTGTGGTTCCTTGCACTCCCGGCACGCCGGTAACGCACGACGAGAGGCGAATAACGTAAGGAATCCCTGACTATATTACTGACGGCGGGTATGAAGCGGCATCTGTCGCTCTAACGATGAAAATGCGAAGACAAACGCGGAGAATCTCTCTCTGTCTCTCTCTCTCTCTCTCTCTCTCTCTCTCTCTCTCTCTCTCT
>NW_014577073.1:119889-122850 GCF_000485595.1 Priapulus caudatus
CACACACACACACACACACACACACACACACACACACACACACACACACACACACACACACACAGACACACGCACGCACGCACGCCCGCACGCACGCACGCACGCACACAAAAAGAGAGAGAGAGAGCAAGAGCGAGAGAGAAAAAGGAATAGAGAAATAGAGAACGCGTTATGTGCGCGAAATCGAACGCATTCATGCACGTTGGTCTCATTGAACACCGCTTTGCAATACGACCAGGCTCGCCAATCTATATGCAGAATCAGCACATATATACGGCCAGCATGATCGGGATTCGGGATGGGAAGAATGAGCGCGATACGGCACAATGTTCACAGAGACATACAAACGCATGCTCATCGGATCGACAAGGCAAGGCATGCGCGCATTCGTATGGCAAGAATTCATCGAGTCGCATCACGATGAGCGTGTGATTAATCTCACAAGCTGGCTGGCTGGCTTCGCATTCAGTGGCGCTTAAGACGTTCGAACGACGAGGCGAGAATTAATGACGTGCGAAACTCAACGGAGCCGCGTACGAGCCCTCCTCCCTTCCTCCCTCTCTCCCTCCCTCCCTCCCCCACCGCGATACAAGGCTGCGACATTACTCATGACTCATCTCATCACAGCATCGGTCAAGCCGCCGTCGTCACGTTTCTCTCCGAAAGGTTAGTCCGCTAAAATGTTCGCCACCTCATCATCAAACTCCATTCAGAGGAAACGCGCTGCAGCGAGGAGCGAGCGATGAGTCATCGCGCTGCTGCGGCTGCCCCGTCGTTGCCTTGGCGACACATGGAAATGAATGACGTCAACGGCTGCAATGAAGCCCCGCGTACCCTGCAGCGGCGACTGCGCGTGCGCCGATGATAAGCGTGTAGATCCCGCTGCTCGCCAGCGCCAGGGTCGGCGTGAGCTCACCGGTTTCTCCGCAGCCCTGGCTGATGACTCAGCCGAGCTGGCAACCCACGCGTTAAAATACCTTCAGTTCCGCGCATATTTAACCCTGGACGCTGCCATGGCAACGCCTACGTAGACGTCGAGTTTCAATACCGTCCAGCACAGAGAGATCTGTGGCTCTCCGATTTTAATTATGGGGTTTCTGAATGATAGCAGGGAGGAAAGCATGAATGGGGCACTTGGCAGTACATTCGAGGCCCTATGAGTGGACGATTAAACATCCTTCGCGGATGCAGTACTATTCCTATAGAGGCTGTGATGTCGCGAGTGGCGGGCGGTTCGGAGACCCACAGTCTCTGAACGTGCTTGGTTTCCATTATATTTGGTGTGTTAGTTTAGATTCGTGATTTAATGAGAAACCGCACAATTGCGCGAGTGGCAAGTGCAGCAGCCGTTCTGTCGAGAACGTACTCAGAGAAATATTTCAAAATTAATTCATAGCCGCATTGATTTGTTTGTGTGTGTGAAAGACTCGAAGCGAGGTGAGAATATATTAACGGAGTCGATACGGGTCGCTATCGATTAGAACGTTTAGTGAACTGAAAATATACATGTGACATGTAAATATATTAGAATAATTAACACACACACACACACACACACACACACACACACACACACACACACACACACACACACACACACAATGTGTTCCATGCGTGCAGTACGCGGGCACGTGCATGCGTGCGTGAGTACATGTGTGGGGCCGCATTTGTGTATAGGGCATATATGGTAGTTTTACGTATACGCCACCAGCTTCTGTGATGTGGCAGAGCATATTTCGCAGCTCCATCAGCACTGCTAGATAATCCACTGGATTATACCATATTAAATACTGGTGCGCTATCACCTGCACCGTGTGTAAGAGAAACGCACAGAATTGCATGACAGCTAGTTCAATGCGCGGCAGACATCGACGGCAATCGAAGTGAGACATGCACAACTACAAGGTTAATAACGTGCGGTGGCATTCCTCCGTTGACCTTTCGCGAAGAGTCGTAGGTCCACGCCGTTTCTGAAACGGGTACGTATTCCGCATAGCACGGCGAGGCACGTCATCGAATTGCACGCGCGACATCTGGTTGCAAACAAACCTAAATGTCAAGGACTGGGTGGAAATGTGCGCACAATTTGTCCGGGCTTTACACACCGTCACTCGCCGTATATGCGTTTGACGTGCACATATTGGCGAGAGAAGATGTATTTTCCGTTATCCGACACTTGCCATTAACCCGTAGGGATTGCGTCTCTCGTCTCTCTCTCTCTATCCCTCTCACTGCCTCTACCTCCTTCTTCCCTTATCTCTTTCTCTATATCCTTCTCTCTCGCTCACCCGTCTCTCTCGCTCACCCGTCTCTCTATTCCCTCCCCAATACTCCACCTCTCTCTTTTGTTATCTGCCCCTTCCGCTGTCTCGCTCTGTCTCTCGCTCACGCAATATTTCTCCCCCTACACCGCTCTCTGCAAGACAAGCTATTGGGGGGGGGGGAGATACTTAAAATTACAGTTTGCACACATCTTAGCAAGCAACCTAGGTAGCAAACAACTGCCTCATTGACTGACTATAGCCTTGCTCGTCGTCAATGGCGCTCCATAGCGTTTCGTTCCGAGCCGTCATTGCACGCCTTGACATTTTCAGCTAATTAGGAATTTCATCCGTCTCTCAGTCGACATCGCTCGTCTGCCGACAGACACAGACCGGCACGATAAAAAAAAACGAGCGCGACGACTGGCAATTCAATCGGCTTCGTGCTGATAAGCAATCAATCGACAGCTCTGTAAACATTGTGCAAGCCGCGCTGCTAACACCGCCACCAGGGGAGGAAGAGCCAAGGGAGATGGGATTCATCACGGAGACACACACACACACACACAGAGGAAAATAGAGAGAAGAGAAAGAGAAAGAGAGAGAAAAGGAGAGATCGAGGATGAGAAACAAAGACAGACAGAGAGAGAGAGAGAGAGAGAGAGAGAGAGAGAGAGAGAGAGAGAGAGAGAGAGAGAGA
>NW_014577073.1:124215-127226 GCF_000485595.1 Priapulus caudatus
TATGTTGCGCGCGGGGGAGCAGATGTGGGAGATGGAGGAAAAATGCGGAGAATCCCCGCAGGTTCGAAGCGAGGTCGGCAGATGCGAACAGCAGCCGGTGCGATAACCAGAGATCGCGGAGATCGCCAAACCGGTTACGGGCGATCGCGTAAACTGACTACAAACGGCGGCGCGCGTGGAAAGCACGACGTTTATTCCATCAGTCAGCGATTCATTGCCGTCGCTCGCCAGAAAAAGATGTGCGTAATTATTCCCTCGCACACAGATGCGATGCATTTTTGATAAACATGAAATAAAGACGAGCAAGAAGGGGAATGTGACTAGGGAAAGAGAGAGCAAGAGACGGGGAGGGAAATTGTCTTCTTTTTTTTTATAAACCAGCATTAAAAGCCTTTAAAAGGTTCGTATAATTTCTATATCTGGCACACTCCCCCCTAAATTTAACAAATCCCAACTCTCAGGGGAAAGGGCAGCCTCTGCTCTAGAAGAAGAAGCAGAGGATGGCCTCGACGGACCAGCAGAGAGCACCGTCTGAGCACTGCAGCATCATAAATTTCGCTACACGTGCTGCATCTTCACGCAACTGTTGCGGATGCACGCTGTCCATGGGGTGCGTGCGTGAGGCGATGGCGGCGGTGTAGGCACAAGGGGGTGGGCGACGGAATAAAGCAGACGCAAACCGGGTCGCGCGTTTGCCGACGATGGAGCAGCAGTATCGGACGCGCAGCGAGTGGCCCTCGCCGCCGTCTTCTGTCATCTGCCGCGCCTTGTCATCTTCAAGCGGGGCAGTAAAGTTTGGCTGGGACGACATCCGCGCAATGGGCACCAACGTCTCGAAAACAAGCACCACTGTGTAACGAATGGTCGTAAAATTGTCGTATACTTGACTAGATTCGGGTAATTCGTGAGTTAGTCATGCGGTTATGCCACACGGAGGGCCTATAGGCTATAGAAAACCGACGTGTACACGAGAACAGTTGATTATATAATACGATCGTATACCCGGACGCCTTGTAACCCGCAGAAGCCTGTGGCGAAACAGACAGACGTGTATTTTCTTCCGCCGCAACAGGCCCCCGCGGCGAAATGCGCTCATATTCTTCCCCTTGCATCCCTGCGTCAATCTAACAGGATGCCCCTTCCATCGCCACATGCACCGTAGCCCGGCAACCTAGCCCCCTCCCCTCCCCCCAAAGCACACTGACCACGTACGTTCACCCGCACATTCGGCATACTGCCACACTGTATCTGGCATGTCCTGCATGCAGACCTTGCTCACCCCCCGTATACGAGGCGTATACCATATACGAGGTCGTTCTCACGTAACATTACTGCAGGGCGCTTCCGCAGCGATGCATGATGAACAAACGTACGTGCGGTCAGCGAACGATTTGCATAGCAACGAGGGGAGCAACCTGATTGCAGATCGTGCGAGATCGAACGAAAATATAAAACAGCGTCGGCGTCGTCGTCATGAACAGCGTCGGCGTCATGATCAGCGTCGGCGTCGTCCTCATAAACAGCGTCGGCGTCGTCGTCATGAACAGCGTCGGCGTCGTCGTCATGAACAGCGTCGGCGTCGTCGTCATGAACAGCGTCGGCGTCGTCGTCATGATTATCGAACTCTTTCCGCTCATCTCGCGTCGTTTGCAGAACACGGCTGAGAACAACATTAAATCCCCGCTATACTGTAGCGAAACTGACATCACGAGCTATCGCGCGCCGCGCACGGAGATTCGTGACGGAATAAGGCAGCCGCACTTATCTATTGTGCGAAATATTGACGGATAGTTCACCTCATCCTCGTGACTGACGGCACAGAGTGCATGCATGCGCAACACTAGCCGCCGCGTGCCATGCAGCGAGAGGGTAAAGAACGTCTCTTTTCTGACGTACGGGGGTCTGATATATATATATATATATATATAATATATATATATATATATATTACGTCGTCATTGCGTTTGGTAGGCCATGTTTGCTGTGCGGCGTGCCCTTTTAAGAAAGTCGGCGTGGTACGCCCGCATTCCTTCGATAAATCTATCGCGCGAAAAACTACGCGACATTACACTGCGTGTGCTCCGTGAAGTCGTGAGAACAAATGCGACGTAAATGTCAACGTTGGTGTGTATGTATAGAATGAGAGGCAGTATAAGGAAGAGGGTGAAAATTATCGGATCTAGCGCGCAGCTCCAAGCGTAATTTTACTTGTCGCCCCCCCCCCTTACCATCCACCATTATGTAGCGCAGACGAAGCAGCTGACAGGACGCCGCAGGTGTTTATTAGCTCTTAATAACGGATTTTACATATAAGTTATACATAGATCAGTGGTCGGGTCACACTGATCTCTTGACATTCGTCTGATTCGCGTCCTACTCTCCCTAGCCGCCCATGCGCTTTCCTTACTGGAGAAGGCGATTCAGAATATATAGACAAGAGCCATCGAATATCGCGTGCATGATTTTGCGGCGTGCTTACGGCGACACGCTGCGCATGCGCGCTGTGCATGCGCGCTGTGCACCCGCGTGCGTCGGCAGACGGTAACACTTCATACAAGATTGCCGTTGGAGACGTCGCGCGTGTCAAACAGAGTTAGCTGGCTGCCAGAGGTCGATAGCGCAGCCCAGCGACCACGCACGTCACTGACCGCTACGTGTGCCAGGTTACAGCGATAACCACCAGTACGTACACGCTTACACGCACAGTACGCTTGCACCTTCGCGTCTACGCACGCACGCACGTATCCGTTCACGCACTGAAACACGCACGCACACACACATACACACCGGCCCCTAACACACGCGCGCACAGTAGCGAGTGGGTGAGGAGGAGGAGGAGGAGGAGGATGAGGAGGAAGAGAGGGAGGAGCGGAAACAGAAGCGCCCATGCAGCAAGATGCGGGATCGGCGAGCCGGCACACGTACACAGCTGGTCGACAACGAAAATACACAAACCCGCGCCGATGCGGACGCCCCAATATAGGCAGAGACGGCTTGACGGCATATATATA
>NW_014577073.1:129107-135792 GCF_000485595.1 Priapulus caudatus
TCGTCGTCTCGTCGTCGTACTCGTCGTCTACTCTCTCTCTCTCTCTCTCGTCTCTCTCTCTCTCTCTCTCTCTCTCTCTCTCTCTCTCTCTCTCTCTCTCTCTCTCTCTCTCTCTCTCTCTCTCTCTCTCTCTCTCTCTCTCTCTCTCTCTCTCGTCTTTCTCCCTCTCTCTCTCGCGCGCGCTCTCTCTATCTTCCTCTCTCTCTTCGCGGGCAACAGCGTATGACGTCAGCGTCACGCAGCCGAGATTTGCTGGTCGATTTTTCGTCGAGTTTGCTGTTTTTCAGAATCGATCTCGCCTCGTTGCCTACGCTGCATCCGCTACGCTATCCTGCACGCTATCCGCTACCGCGCGACAAACGCCGTCTTCGTGCATTTCACGTCCGGCATTTAATGCTCGAGTCGACTACCAGACGAACTACGTACCACCTGGCGGCCGTCGCTGCTAGATTACTCGCCGAGGAAGTCGCAGCCGACAAATCGCGCCATTGTTCGCGAATATTATAGTCGTAAAGTTCTCTCGTGCCCACAGCGTATATATATATATATATATATACGAACGCGCCCTTCGTTTACTGCCGCGCCGAGATAATCCGTATACCGCGGGGCGTGTGGGCGCTGTGGCGCGATTGTTTCACGGGAGCAATTCCAGGCGTGTATAGGCCGTTGGTAGTCAGAGAAGGTAGTCAGAGAAGGTAGTCAGGAAAAGTAGTCAGAGAAGGTAGTCAGAAAAGGTAAGAAAAGGAGCGACTGTTGCGCGGCGCCATCAAAGTTACGGGTCGTGTGTGTTTACCAACGGACGCTGCGAACGCGTAAAACTAAACACGACCTACCTGGCTGTCGCTCAAATTCTCTAACGCCTTCATCACGCTATGTATGTCCGGTTTCTGGCTCTGAAACGGAAGGCGAGAGAGTGGGTTATTTCCACGAAAGGAATGTAAACCACCCAGCTGTATGTTATAGTTCACTGATGATCTTCATATAACAATTCTAACTCTGGCGGGTATATGTGTAGTAGAGCTTATCCCTAATCCACCACAAACATGGCGATTTTTACTAATATAGGCCAATATACAATGCTTTAACAGTTTAGAATGTACAACCAACAAATGAAGTGGTCCCCCCCCCCATAATCTCTTTGTTGTGTGTTTCGACAATTGAATGCTGCACACGTAGGAATTCTATCTGCATCGTCTGTCAACCATCGCTACAAACAATACTACTTCTGCGAGTGGTGTCATGTGGTGTCGCGGTGGCTTCACCGAGCGGCCGCTATGTAACATCCAGTCGGTATATGTGGCAGGGCCGCAGGTTGAACAAATTTCTGGGGGGGGGGGGCAAAATTTCACGACTCAACTGTGTAATGATGAGCGACGGGCGCAGCTCTTGATCAACGTCCATAGCGTGGTGGGGATGGGTCTGAGACAAGGCTCTCACGGATAAGTGACGAAAGAAATCACGTTAGGTTTATTTACAATTATCAGCTATGCTTATTTTTTTAATTTTGCTCCAAAGTCTAGAGGGTAGCTGCCCCTTGCCTCCCTCCCAAACACAGGCTACGGCCCTGTATGGAGGTCGCTCACGCTGCGATAAATGTCAGGGGCGCGGGAAAACCGATCGAGCGCTCGGCAAAAATAGAATGGCACGTAAAAGCGTAGGAGAAGGCGCAGCGCTGCAGGCTGCGACGATGACGTACGTAGCGCGCGTACACGTGCAACGTTCACTCGTTAACTAATATCGGCATGGCTATCCCCTCCAGCTCATCTCCCCCCACGTGCCCGCGGCGTCAACCGCGGCGCTGTGACGTCATCGCAACTAGGGCAGTTTCAGCCTCTCAGCACTTTCGGAGAAAGAGAGAAAGGGGTGACAAAAAAGGGAGAGATATTCCACGAATGCGGCTCGATATGAATATGCTATGCACAAGGTCTGGGCGAGAGGCGTTATAAGTAACGGCGCGGTTTACGGTGTCGATATTTCGTATAGCGCCGAAACGGCTGCGAACAGAGCGAGCGTTCGTTGTTAGCGCGTCTAGAAATACGGGCGGCACTCACCATGATGCCTGTTTCGACGTTTGGCAGCACGGTGAGACGAGCTCCATCGATTATGTTGTTCGTCTCGAGCGAGCCTTGCGAGAGAAGTCTGAAAAAATCGTAAAACGAAAGATCGTAATCACCCGCAGCTAGCTAGGTAATCGGCGCCTTCCCCCTTTTCGCCTTTTATTTTTCGCGTGCCCGTAAATAGACTCTCTCTCTCTATAATTCTAACGTGTTTTTTTTCTCTAGAAAGGCCACATATGGAGTTCAACGCCTGGCTGTGAAAACACGCGTTCATGCAGGGTCACCCTGACGCAACGCGATCGGACTCGGCTCTGTCGTAAATGGGAGGGAGCTGACTGTTGCAGCGGCTGTTAATGTTGCACATAGGCAACTAGGGATGAAACTGTGGGGCGTTGGGCGTGTGGCTAGGGAGGGATGTTGCGTAGGAACCATTTATCGCCGACATGATTTCCTACATCTGCTGCATGCATGCTCGAGTGGCAAATACTGACATAGACAACAAACGTACAGTCACACACACACAGGATGTAGCTATGTGAGGATGATGCCAGGGGTGAATAAGCATGTGTATTTGTTTGTAGCAATACACTGCTGCATCCCCTCCGCGAAGCATCCCCGGTTAATGCGGGTGCGCGCCATGAAAGCGGGTTTCGACCAGCGTTCAATCCCGCTGAAGGGAAATCGAATCGGGGTCGCCGGGCAGCCAACGCGCTACCGACCTTGCGTTGCCAAGGACGCGCCGCGCAGCAGACGCACAGCGCGTGAGTCACCATCGATGTTATCATCCTATCAGGAGTAGATAATAGAAGATCTATTATCTATCTATCTATTATCTATCTTCTATTATCTACTCCTGATCCTATGGTATAATGATCCTATTAAAAATGCACGGGAAACACCCCCCCCCCGCGCGCTCCTCGCTTCAGTTAGGGAGATCGGGCTTCAGCACACGCTGCGCGCGCATACGCTAGCCGAGGACTTCTGCTATAAACGGAGAGAAGGCGTGCGAGGGTGGATGGATGGATATGTGCCGAGTTATCCCCAGGCCACGCTCCCCCTCCTCATGTACAGCATTCGTTCGGGGCTCGTCAATCAGATGCTCGCTCGATGCACAGCCGCAAATTCTTGTACGCCGCGTGCAGGCATCGCGGATCAACGCGCCGACGTCAAGCGCGTCATCATGACGTCAGCCGCTCGTACGACAAGCTTTTCGGCGGGGAAGTGCACGCGAATGCTTTCGTGTTCGGTTTCTGTTTCGCTACGGCGTCTCGGAGTTGGTCTCGATTACCTACCAAGCGATAACGCGCTGTTGTGCATGTGCACAAAGACGGAGTTCCTTTTTTTTGTTTATTTCTCATACCCGAAACTCACACGAACGTTTCGTATATGTCATGTGGACGTGGCAGCGTCACGTGTGGCGATGTGATGAGTACAGGCACTTGTAGCGTTTCAATAAAATATAATGCTACCGATTTACCGGCCTAGTATAGTAATATTGCCGACAATTTCCTGTAAATTCCGTGCAAATGCTCCTCTGCAACACACATGTCCACCGCACGCACGCTGCCGCACACTGACACATAAATATAGAGTCTCTCTCTCTCTCTCTCTCTCTCTCTTCTCTCTCTCTCTCTCTCTCTCCTCTCTCTCCTCTCTCTCTCTATCTTCTCTCTCATTCTCTCTCTCTCTCCTCTCTCTCTCTTCTCTCTCTCTCTCTCTCTCTCTCTCCTCTCTCTCGTCTCTTCTCTGTCTCTGTCTCTTCTCGTGTCTCGTCTCTGTCTCTGTCTCTGTCATCTGTCTCTCTCTCTCTCTATATATATATATATATATATTAGCCCGTGATCGCTCTCTGCAGGTGAGGTATCATTCGGGGCACGGTTTGTATCCGACCCGATGAGGGAGTATACCGAGGCATCAGCCATAGGAACGTTCAATAGATTCATGCCCCAGATTGTCGAGAACACACGTCAGCTGCTACACATGTGAGGCTGTGCTCACGCTCATTGGCCGTCGTCGTCATGTGGGGCACCGGGATGATGCGCGTTGTACAACCGAGAGCGGCACAGCGCAGACGAGTCTCGAGCGAAGTTCTAGTTTAGTTCACTTGCGTAGAGCGAGTGCACGTCGTTCACCGCGAATGATGCCAACTAGAAGCACACTAGATCCCCGAGCGCTCTCTGAACGCACTTCACTGAAAGCGATAGTCGGCCCTTAAACTTTGATAAGCAGCATTTAGGTCTGCGCGTAAAATCAGGCTGATATTACGACCCCGTGAATTTCGACGGGGACCGTCCGGTCATGATGTAGAATGAGAGTAAAGGGGTCTTGCCCGAAGCCATGCATGTCGACAATGCACCCACGCGACGCAGTAAATGCTCACTATTATCAAGAGCTAATAATACATAATAATAACATACATACATATAATAATAAGGTATTATCCGCTCTTGCTATTATCAAGCTCAGAGCGAGTGTGTGGTCTTGGTTTTATGCACACTATCTATTATGATGAACTTCTGAGATGATCAAGGTCATGCACGCAAAACCTCGATTGAGATCGGCTGCAATGGAACCGCACATTAGGCGGCATATATGGCGTGAAGCTACGCGGTTTCAATATAGTTCCAGTCTATTCATTTGTAGTACTTTCGAACCGGTCTGCCCATAGCAAGTGGATTGAGACTAGGCCCCTCACAGCTGTACTGGATCATCGTATTTCAGCTGTTCAACGTGTGCGGTATACTCATGTGGCAATTCGGCGGAAATAGAGAGAGAAAGAAAGAGAGAGAGAGAGAGAGAGAGAGAGAGAGAGAGAGAGAGAGGCGTTACGTGATACATGAGTCGAGTATATAATCAAGAGCAGAATAATAACATTAGTTATCTACTATATAATAACCAGTTATTAACACTCTGGTATATAGATAATATATATTATGCGTGCGATGCGTGGCGTGCTGCGTCTGTTCGCGTGCATGTATGCTAGTACTGCGGTACCTGAGTGTGCTGCGTGCGTGCACTGCGATGTTTGTGTGATGCGTACGTACGTACATACCGTCTGTGCGGCGTAAAACCCGCTACAGAAATGTTTCGCTTACTCCAACGAGTCTATTCTATAGGTCAGCAAAAACACGCGTGATCAATGGCGGCTCGCAATTCCTGCGATTTTTAATAGCCATTACCAGCATACTACGACCAACCCCCCCTCACATAAGGTTTAAAATAGCTCGCTAGTTGGTCAGCGTTAGCGACAGATCGTTGCTGCAAGTGATAGCGAAAGACGAAGAAGGTCTATAAGAAGTAATCTTATTCGGTGCTGCTGCAGGACGCATTACTCAAGCAACGGTACAATTGCCATTTCATTTCTGTGAATTCCTTACCTTGATGGTTTATCTCAAGCCAATGAATATCGAGCTTAGTATAGCAGTATTAAGCTAGGAAGCTTTCATCATAGTCGCGTGAGTAGATGCAGGAAGTTGCCGAACGTGGCAGATATAAAGGATTCATAGTGAGGTGCCCCCACCCACGTTTCTCCAGATGGCACGTCTAGCCTAGTATGTTTAACCCAGGGAAACACTCAGTATGTTCATTATTACAATTGCATACATGGTTTGCATTGCTTAATAGGAAATTTCCATACGGTTACATCTCCACTCTCTCTTCTTTCTTTCTCTATCCTCGTTCTCTCTCTTCTCTCTCTTTCTCTTTCGCTCTCTTCGTCTCCCCCCCCCCCCACCTCTCGCTCTCTCTATCTCTCCTTACTCTCTCATCTCGTCGTCTCTCTCTCTCTGCCTCTCCTCTCTCTTTTCTCTCGTCTCTGCTCTGCTCTCTCTCTCATCCTCCTCTCTCGCTACCTCTCGAGTTTTCTTTGGCAAGCCGCCCTCTATTCATCGACTGGGCGGTCAGAAGTCCGACCTCCGTTCGTGAAAAATCACGGCGAGCTGTAGGATTAAATGTACGACGACGTCGCGCATGCACGCGGCAGCGGCCAGCTCCGCTCTCGAGAACTGGTGCGTTAAAGATTCAGCGCTCGTCACCACGCCCGTCGTCATGCGCGCGCGCTGTATTTCGGGCAGACGATACATAACCCCGGAGGTGCGCCGAGGCTCCGCGGCGGTCGTCTGCGTGCCCCGACTTGCTGCTTGGCGTAATCAAGCGTACGCGGTCCTGCCTATTTCACCGAGCCGTCGCGGCAGCGTCCGCTCACAGTGTAGCCGTCAGCGGCAGTCAGTTCAGCGTGTAAGCGTAGCCGCGGGTTACGTGTTTATACCTACACTACGCACACGCATCAATCACACCGTATATATAATATATAGCGCACATGTATAACGGCGGCTTTGTGTCGGAGGCTTGCGCGTGTATACTCAATATAAGCGTGCAGGCGCAAGCGCTCCTCCCCGGACGAACCGCAAGCGACGGACCATAAAGTACGTCCCCCGCAACGCCTGCGCTAGCTGTCAACACGGAAGACGGGACGTACGGACGGCGCTGCTCCTAGGCAAGCGGTCAGTCGCTGGACTGACTACATATCCTGCGGCTTCTTCATTGCTAGGACTCGATCCCGCGCCGTGCGGTGTCTTCGACAAGGACGCTAGATCGCGTCTCTCAGTGCCGCACAGTGAGAAAGTGAG
>NW_014577073.1:139784-147654 GCF_000485595.1 Priapulus caudatus
ATATATATATATATACACGTATTCATGTATACGTACCGCTCCCATGCACCCGCGCATACATGGACAAACGCGCACACGTAGTGTCTAAAATCTAAATAACTGAAATCATCGCATTTGAATCTCATCTTTTCAGGCAAAACAGTCATTGACGTCATCGCCGAGTTTCATCTAAAATCGTTGTGGAAAAATCCATACGGGTAAAACAGCATATATATAGTGCGGGTCCTATGCTGCACACGCAGTCCAAGAAGCCATGAATGATTGCGTGTAATAGTCGTGACCATTTTATATCACAATTTGTAATCAATAACACAATTTGTTTCAAGTAAGGCGCGAAGCACATGGTACATGAATCGAGGACGCACTAATAAAATGACAGATGTCACTAGTGAACGTTTGACTAACAATAGACTGCCTAGAATATTTTACACCCGACGTTCTTACACTGACCGTTACTTTATTCCGTTAAAATCACCCTCTAGTTACATAATAAAACAATTAGTTGAACGTTAGAATTAACACGGCTGTCGACGTGGCCGTAGAAAACAAAACTAAACAGTAACGAACCTAATATAGCAGAGTCTAGCGGCCTCTCACCAGCAGAATCGCTTTTTTGTAGAATAGGCTATGAACTTCGGAACGTGGCTACTCTTGAATCGATATCCATTTATGAACGTTGCTCCTATATTTAGGTTGCGTTTCGAATAGTTATGACTCGTGCGCGCAGCTAGCGATACATTCTGTATCAAACGATTCGACACATGACTTTCAGTTCAACTGAGTCACGATTCGATATAACACGAGCTTCTTGTATGCAGCATGATGTTATAGGTCTAGTTTCTGCATATAGCATGTGATCATTACGCAGACGTATATCGCATCCAGATAGTGCTTGAAAACAGCGCTAGGTTACGTAGGGAAAGGGATGCGACGTTTCGTTGGTTCACGTGATTATTACAAACCGATCCGATTCATTTGAAACCGAGGTGTATACGTTTAACCGCGAATTCGACACGCATAGAACCTATAAACGCAGAACAGCCGCATACCAGTTCAGTTGTATCTCTATACGACATGAAAAGAGCTTTCATATGTCGAATAGTCGAAATGTGTATCATAGGGCGATCGGACGGGTAGTGAAGATCGGGTGAATAAATCCGTTTACGTGCTCTCATGTCAACGAACTGCCAGAATACATTACAATACAAATATGTAGCGTTATGTGTATATATCCGCATGCATATTCACAGCCTGTTCTGCTAGCATCTATGACAAATACGACATACGCATATACGCTCTCCTATGACACTATTTGTCATAGGAAGATTCTTCCTATGCCAAATATTGGCGAGTCAACTTCGTTCCGCTTTGCAGCTGAAATTCACTGCTTGCGTTCATAATAGCGCTCCTAAACTCCTATGATGCGCACAACACATACAACAATATTTGTCATAGGAAAAATCTTCCTATGACAAATAGTGTCATAGGAGAGCGTATATGCGTATGTCGTATTTGTCATAGATGCTAGCAGAACAGGCTGGAATAACACCCGGTCAGTTCGTTTGCTTTCTCATACACTCCCAGTTGATAAATATACATATCTCGCTCACCTCAATGTAATTACATTTTTTCCATCTTTCGTATCAAACGCTGACATTTCGAGAAATGTCAATGGCTCACACGACTATAATGTTGTGTCACCGCGAATGAATGCTAAGTACACACGACGTTTGTTGGTTCACGCGTTTCGTTTTTTCACAGAAAAGAAAACGAAAATGTCAATTATCACGCGCACTACTATCGCAAATTTACTCAAAGCAAATTTATAAAGAGTCGACGCGTGCAACCTGGTCTCCGTTCGCATTTTCAAGAAAAAAAAGCAACTGCTTTACTGGCGATACAAAACTGTGGTAACGCGCGCGCGAAACAGGGTGACGAATCGGACGAAGAAGCGAATTAGCGGTTGTCGGCAGCCACGTGCTGTCGGTTTTTGTCGGAGCGCGCATGCGGACGTTTTCCACTTCGCGATTAAATGCGCGCATCGTCGCAGTTTACGAGCGCGTCTGCACCACGACGTGAGCACATGTGCTCCCCGTACACCCACAGTTCCGCTGCCGAGTGCACGTCGGTGAAAAACAAGCACGCGCACACGCGCGCGCGGCGAAGTGCGTGAGCGCGATAAAAAAATAATTGCTGACGTCATTCGTCGAGCTTCAAGCGCGTTCGTGTAAATGAGCGGAATTCTCGATATTTATTGCATTCCGGGCCGTTTCGTGTCTAACCCCCCCTCCCCCCGCCGCACGGGGCTGAAAACCCAGGGCCCGTCGACAGAAACATAAGAGGTTGTGAGATCATTAGTCGAAAAAACTTTTTCCCGGATAAGTTTTTCTATATGAAGTGCCGTGGAAAAGTTACGACATCACACTCTTATGGCTATAAATAATATGATGTTTCTGACAGAAGTGTCCCAAGTTATGCGTGCGGGCTATGCAATTCCATTTTCAGCAGTCTTGCTGTAATGACGGTGCTGTCAAGAAATTGGAGTTATATTGCAAACGACAGTCTTCGTAATGGAGTGTATTCCGTGAACTTTACAGCAGCATAATATATATCAGTGTAAAAACGCAAACTGAACTGGCAATCATGGAGGATGCGTCGTTTCTTAAACTTACATGCCATTTTACGATCTCTGCTAAGAATATTTTGATAGTGTATTTCTTTTACATCTATTGCTACGCGTGTGTGCGCGTGCGTGCGTACGCCCTTGTGTTTGCGTGCATGTGTAGTGTAATATTTTAGATTGAAAACACACACGCAAGAGAGAGAACGAGAGATAGAGAAAGAAAGAGAGAGAGAGAGAGAGAGAGAGAGAGAGAGAGAGAGAGAGAGAGAGAGAGAAAGTAGAAATATGCGCGGAATATATTTTTAGAGAAAACAGTCTCCATATAGAAGCGTCGAATAAGCCGAGCCAATCCAGTCGCACACTGAGAATAGCCTTCTCCGCTCGGTAAAGTCAAGCTTACTGGCTTTACGTGAAAAGATCAAATAAGTTCCATGTTTGACCCAACTCCGTACGCCGGGGGTCGGAACTGGGGCGGGGATACACGCCAAATTAATCTTCTCTCATTCCACCGCACGAACCGTCCGCCGCTGCTGGCGACGTCTGGCGTTAAGAGCGTGCGTAAAACCGGGATGGAGAGAGATGAAGAAAGAAGAGGTGAGCTCGATGATCGCGGTCTTTTCGTCTGCTTGCGCGCGCGTTGTTCACCGCTCGTTGACCTCAGTGAGCGCCGCGTGTATGAATGCGAACAGCTCGCGACCTCGCTCGTTACGAGCACTGGCACTTGGAGCGTTTCAATAAAATATAATGCCAAATTAATACGAAATCTATTTACTACCAAAGTCTTAATGTTTCTCTACTCTCTTTTACCTATTATTGCCGACAATTTCCTGTAAATGCCGTCCAAATGATCATCTGCAACGCACTGTCACACGCTGGCCGCCGCACGCTAGCTGCTGCACACCGTCACATAAATATATAGTATAGTATATAATTATATATTTATGTGTCAGTGTGCAGCAGCTAGCGTGCGGTGTACTTGTGTGTTGCAGATGAGCGTTTGACCGGCATTTACAGATGATTATAGGCGAAATAGAGTAGAGAAACATTATTTAAGACTTTGGTAGTAAATACATTTCGTGTTTATTTACCTTTTTATTTTTATTGAGACGTTCCAAGTGCCTGTGGTTACGAAGATTTGCCTGCGCAGCTGGCATTCACACGATTTATACTGACGCCTCGCCATGCTCAGGCAACGCGCAATGATGATGATGAAGCTTGCAACGTCGGCTAGGAATATATACTGGGTTTTTACTCTCACGCAAAACTGCGATTATCTAACAAATTACGTATATGACGCGACTTTTTTTCTCAGAACCAGCAGGGGCGCAGAGCAAAGCAGTCGGCTCTTTTTGCAAGAAGACTTCAGAGAATCCGCCTGACACTTAGCAACAGGCAACCGCCGTGTTGTGATTATGGAACTCCCACTGTTTCGTGTGTCCAGGAAAGGCAGTCATCGTTGACGTTGGGGCTGAAGATGGCCGAAGCTATAGCGTGGACACGGGCGAGTGGGGTGAAACACGGGGAAACCACTGCAGTCCGGCTAACGATTGCTCTCACAAGGCGATACAAACAACCCTAGCACGCCCCCGGTAACCGCGGACACCCTGAAGGTCGTCACGCACGCAACCAGGCGTAATTGGTGCTGCCAGAACGTAAACACACACACAGTTCGAATAAAGTGCTCCCCGCGGAGGGATGTAGAAGGCGCTGTAGCGTAATGCACTGGCGTCCTTTGTGCGTTTGCCAGCGCGCCGCCATAGTGTCATAGACCTATCCGCGGATACGTGGGCGACACGGCAAAGAATATCACTGAGCAACCGAGGAGGTTGAGTGATTGGGTCCGCCCACGCGAAAGACCGAGCAAGAATGCGTGGCAAACAAAGCGAATGAAAGAGAAAGAGGAGAATGCTCGTGTGCGCGGTTTGGGCTTAGTGAACATGATGATACCATAGTAGCCATAGTACCAGTAGCGACTGACATATATATATATATACGCAGTATTGAAACCGGACCCTTATCCCGAGCTAAAGTTATCCCGCTTCAGAAGCCGGGCTTAAAAGTCAGGCGCAGTATGTGAAAACGACTTATCCCGAGCTAACGAGTTATTCCCAGCGTCAGAAGCGGCCGGCTAAAGTCCCGAGCGTTGCGCAGCAGTATTGAAACGACTTATCCCAGCTAAATATCCCGCTCGCAGTAAGAAAGCGGCGCGCTAAAGTACCGTTCGCAGTATGAAAGGGCAGCTGTACACTCAAGTTTATAAAAATATACATATCGTCGCCTCACCTCATGCTAATTACATTTTTTCACCAGTCTTTCGTATATCTCAAACCGCTGACATTTCGACGGAAAATGTCACATGGCTCACACGACTATAGTGTTGTGTCACCCCGCGAATGCAATGCTAAGTAACACACGTTTGTTGCCGTCTCGCGGCGTTTCGTCTTTTTCACAGAAAATGAAACAACGAACAATTGGTCGATTATCACGCGCAACCCACAGCCCCAAACCACCCGCTACTTATCGCAAATTTTATCGTCAAAGAAATTTATCAAAGAGCTTCGACGCGTGCAACCTGGTTCTCCAGTTCGCATTTTCAGAACAAAAAAAGCAACTGCTCTTACTGGCCGATACAAAAGCTGTGGTAACGCGCCCGGCGGACAACAGGCGGGCATTCACACGATCGGACGAAGAAGCGAATGTAGCGTTTCGGCAGCCACGGGACCAGCTGTCGTTTTGTTCGGACGCCGCGCATTGCGGAGTTTTCCACTCCGATTAAATGCGCGCTCTCGTTCGAGTTTACCGAGCGGCGTCGGCACCACGAGCCGTGGACATCTGTGATCCACAGAACCCACAGTTCCGCTGCCGGAGTTGCACGTCGGTTGTTGAAAAAACAAAAAGCCGCGCACACGCGCGCCGCGCGAATGCAGTGAGCGCATAAAAAAATAATTGTACTGACGTCATTCGTCGGAGCTTCAAGCGCGTTTCCGTAAATGAGCGGAATTCTCGATATTATGCATTCCGCGGCTCTATCAACCCCGTTTCGTGTCTAACCCCCCTCCCGCCGCACGGGGGCTGAAAACCCAGCGGCCGCCGCCACCATGCGACAGAAACATAGAGGTTCGGGAGATCTTTAGTCCGAAAAAACTTTTTCCCGGGAAGTTTTTTCTAATATGAAGCTTGCCCGTGGAAAGTTACGACATCACACTCTTATTGGCTATAAATAATATGATGTCTTCATGACCAGAAGTTGTCCCAAGTGTATGCCGTGCGGGCTATGCATCCATTTTTCAGGCGGCACGTAAGTTCTTGTTAATGACGCGGTGCTGGGGGCAATCCTGTCAACGAAATTGGATTATATTGCAAACTGACAGTCTTCGTAATCGGGAAGTGATTATTCCGTGAACTTGTACAGCAGCATAATATGATTATTTCAGGTGTAAACACGCAAACTGAACCTGGCACAATTCAGTGGAGGATGATCGTCGTTTCTTTAAACCTTACATCGCCTGGTTTACGCATCTCAATGCTTAAGAATATTTTGATAGTTATTTCTCTTTTACAAGTCGTATTGCTACCGCCGTGTGTGCGCGTGCGTGCGTACGCCCTTGCTGTGGTTGCGTGCATGGTGTAGTGTACATATTTTAGATTGAAACACACACGCCGCGCTGCGGCGAACGGCACGCACACACACGCACGCACGCACGGCACACACTACAGCACGCACGCACGCCACAAAGACCTCACCACTCACACGCGCACGACAGTCGTTTCGCGCCCACACACACACACACACACAAAATGCTCGAGAGAAAAGCTTTTTACTGCCGTATGTAATCTATAGCGCCGAGAGATTCCGTGACATTACTACGGGTATGCGCAATTTATAGTCTTCGAGATTGATCTTTACGTCCGCTTCCCCTCCCCTACACTCACACACGCACGCACGCACGCACGGACACACACACAACACACACACACGACACACCACGCACACACAGACTCACACACACATGCACACACCACACACGGCGCGCGCGCGCGCAGCGCACACAACACACACCACACCACTACACACACACACCACATCACACACACACTACCACACCACCATCACCACACACACACAACAAAAACTCCACACACGACACACCACATCACACACACTCACCACGCACGCACGAACACACACATACACACACACTGACACACACACACACACACACACACACACACACACACACACACACACACACACACACACACACATTGACACACGCACGTACGGACACACACACACACACACACACACACACACACACACACACACACACACACACACACACACACACACACGGACAACACTCACACACACGCACGGACACACACACACAACGCGCGCACGCACACACGCACCCACGGACACGACACACACACACACACATTGACACACGCACGTACAGACACACACACACACGCAGCCACACACACGACACGGACACACACGCCGCACGCACGCACGCACCGCACGCACACACACACGCACGGCACACACGCACGCACGCACGCACGGACACACACACGGCGCCATCATTTTCTAGCGACAGGCAGTAACACAGCGACCGAACACGTCATGCTCGCTCCATGTGACATGACCTACGCGGGAAGCGGTCCTACGGAGTCGAGGCCGGTTGTTGCATTTGTTTTCGATACAAGCTCTATAGCAGCGCCAACGAATACAGTCGTTCTGACCGGGACACGTTGAAAAAAAGATTTACGTCGCGTTACGACGGGAACTCGCAGGTTTTTTTGCGCGCCTACTTTTCTTTGTTTTATCGACACAGAGTCGCCGATACTATTTCGCAAACGGAAACTGATGAAACAGCGGCAACGTCGCAAGACGGTCAGTGCGAGCAGTTCAAAACGAAACTGTTACTTTGTTGAATTTATATCGACGTGTTGAAACCGTGTTATCGATTCTGATCACCTTCTATTCGCCGCCTGTCGCTCGTAACCGCGTACAGGTCACGGCGTATTCCCGCGAAAAGATAATAGGTACATGGACAGCAAGGAACAAAGCGCGTCGTTATAGACGTACAAAGCGTGCAGGTGTTAAAAAAAAAACACAGGGAAAAGCACGAAGCAGGGATGCATTTCTCACACTAACCCATACGTTCATACACGGCGCATTTCGAGCTCGAAAAACGAGCGGTTACCTGAGCGAATGCACACACACACATACACACACAC
>NW_014577073.1:148766-157728 GCF_000485595.1 Priapulus caudatus
TATATTACTTATTATATATATATTTTATTATATTATATATTTGTATAAAATATGTAAATATATGATGCACGTCATGTGTACGGGGAGGACCCTCTGCAATCACTACGAGAAACGACAGACGCGCTGAAAGGTGTTACGCGATGCGATTCAACTGGCCTTAGATGGCAAGCATAGCCGCTCTGCGTAAAGGATTACATAGCGGGATTAGTAATCTGTCATATATCTCTCGCATCTTGCCGCCCGCCTCCTATGTGATATTACCGCATATTCGGCAGTCTCGTGAGCGCAATTCCCGAAGACCGAGAACAAAGAAGTCGTGAACACACGGGTTGACACCGAGCCGCACTCATCATAAGACATGATTCATAATACGCGAACCTATGCGACTAACACGAATCTGTGCGCTGCCTGTGAAACTGATCGCATCACATAGATAACATTCGCATACTGCGAAGAGAGAAGACGGTGGCCTGGCATTGCGAGGCGTGATGTGCCTGTGACGCGAAGCGCATGCCGCCCTGCACGCGGCGCCTTCGTCGCGCCACCCGCGTGCGACATGGTAAGGTGTTGCCCCTAGGAAGCCGCTCTTGCCACAGGCGTGCTGTTATGTCTGTGCCGCTGAACAGCTCACAGCAGCAAGGGGGCCAGTTTAGCCGTACGTCGTCACTTATCCGCACGTCCTCGTCAGCCGCTGGCGCGTACGAGATCCAAAAATCCACGAATGCACATCGCACCCTAAGCACACTCATCGCGGAGAGTCTCAAACCCACCCCTCGCCCCACACGCGACACACACCACACACCACGCCACGAAGCACGGCCACACACACACACACACACGACACACTACACACACACGCACGCAAAACTCTTGAACGTGAAGCCTAAGGGCAAATACGTCGACAATGGCTATACTTTCTGACGACGAGCCAGCCTTGGCCCCGCGAGCGACAATCCGATTGTAAACGTCGCGGGAGGCTAACGTGCGGGTTCAGGCCGTAAATAGTTGCGGCGTTGTCTGGAAATGCACGTCGCCCGCATTACACGCTGGACGCGCGGACAAAGCTTACGTGCGACGCAACTGCAAATCTGGTTTGCCGTGGTTACACATATGTTCAAGGAATCTCCCCCGCCTCTCTCTTTCTCTCTATGTGTCCCTGTCTCTACGCGTAGTACTTATCGGGGTCACGCAGTCATGCGTTGCCGTTCGTATGTTCCACTCCGACCGAGACATTTATCACAGTGGCGATCACCAGCGCAGAACCAGTACGGAGGAGGAGGAGGAGGAGCGGAGGATGGCTAGTTGGGGGGAGGTGGAGGGGGTGGCTGTTAAACGCGTTTGGCGATTTGTTGTGCGGCCGGTTTAGGCGTGACGCCCACATCAGGCGGCATCAAGGCAGATGAGCCGCTTGTGCGCATAGATGGATAGCTTAGACGTAGGCGCAGATAATGGTGCCTGACGGTGCGGGACGCGTCAGCTGGACAAGTTCGTGACGCAGCGTAACAAAGGTCAACAGGATGTGGGACACTGCCGCGCATATATAGCCGATGACAATACGAGATAAAATCGTGCATGCCCTCCAGGGAGAACGCCCGAATTTCCGGAAAAGCAATCCATGCTGTATGCGAGCGATATGTGTCAATGTGTATGTCGTCTTGTGTCGTGTGCTGTGGGGTGTGTGTGTGATGGGCTGTGTGCTGACGTGCGCGCGTGCGTGTGTGGGTGGGGCTGTGTGTGTCGTCCCGCGCGGTGCAGCGCGTGCGTCTGTGACGTGTGCCTACGTGCTGCAGCGTGTGGATGTACGCGCGCTCGCGCGCGTGCGTGTGACCTGCGCTGCGTGTGCATGCCCTAGCGTACTGCGTGTCCTCACCGTGCTACATTCGTGCGCGCATGCGTGCTGAGAGCACACGTATAGGCCATAAAATGCCTACCTGTCTCGGTGCAGTAGGCCCCTAAAACTTGTCCTTATGTACTCATTCAACTGTCTTACGGCCGACGCGTTCGCCTGAGTCCCCGACGTTCTCTACCCGCACTGCATGCAGGCCAGTTCCGAACTGGCCCGGTGCCGTCCAGGCTAGACGGCACTGACGAGTGATCAGGTGTTGACTACGTGTCCCGCGCACCATGGCCACCGGTCGTCGTACTGCACCGTGCCATTTGCAGCTCCGATCCTCACTCACAGTTCGTCTGCGTTCGACTTAGGGCCTGCCGCTGATGGTTCGCAGTTCCATCTACTCATCTCTCTCTCTATCACTTTCTCTCTCTCTCTCTCTCTGCTCTTTCACTTCTCTCTATCTCGTTCTCTTCTTCTCTCTTGTTGTTTCCTTCTTTCTCCTCTCTCTCACTCACTCACATTTTCTCACGTGCCGCACGAGAGAAGCAGCGATCTAGCTCGAAGACACGCACGCCGCGCCGACACCTCGCGCCCTCTTCCGCCACCCAACCCCCGCGAAAGCCCCTACCAGCGCGGGCGATCGCAGCCAGCCAATGACGAAGCGACAGCGTATGTAGTCAGTCCAGCGACTGACGCCTTGCCTAGGAGCAGCGCGTCCCTACGGCTCCCGTCTCGCGGTGTTTGACAGCTGCAGGACGTGCGGGCGCGACGCTCGCTGTTAGCGTACGCGCTGCTTTGGCCGTTCGTCCGGACGGAGGAGCCGGCTGCGCTGCAGCCGCTCTTATATGAGTCATACACGCGCCACCTCCGTACACAAAGCCGGCCCCGTATACATGTACGTATATATTAATATCATACGTGTTGTGAGTGCGTTATTATATTGTAAACACGTAGACCGCGCTACCTACACGCTGAACTGACTGCCGCTGACGGCTACAACTGTGAGCGGACGCTGCCGCGACCGCTCGTTCAAATTGGCACGGGCGCGTACGCTCGCATACCGCCAGCCAGCCGAATCGCGGCACGGCCCAGACGACCGCCGCCGCCAGCCCAACGGCCAGCCCGCCCGGGTTATGCTATCGTCTGCTGCAAACAAGCGCGCGCGCCGCATGACGACGCCGCTGCCGCGTCCACCGAGCGCTGAACTTTGAACGCGACCAGCTCTCGAGAGCGCGCTGCCGTGCGCGTGCATAGCGCGACGGACGTGACATTTACAAACTGACAGCTTTTCCGCGTTGATTTCACGAACGGAACTGTCGGAGCTGACCGCACCGTCGAATGAGAGGCGGCTTGCCCAATACGAACAACTCGAGACCCAGACAGACACACAGATTCACCGACAAACTACATCAGAATACGTTAACAAGCTAGAATTCGGCGTGACGCACACCCACGGGTGGGATTTCGGGCGGAAGCACCCCCCCCCCCCCCACACACACATCCTACGCAACCGACCCTAATATAGTCGCAAACTTCGAGATGACGAGTAAAGTTAGTAAGTAGGTTAGTAAGTGTATTGTAAACACATTCGACTCGTATGAACTCATCGACGGGGCACGGGTGTGTATATTGTGCTGGATGCGGCGTGCAACACTATAGGCGTGGTTGTTGTACTGTCGCGGCAAGGCGCGCGCGCGCGTGGCCACAAAGGACGGTCGCTGGGGCTAGCAGGTGTCGTGACGTCTGCGCGCCTAACGGCCGACCAGCGGCCGACGCGCGCGTGCATCGCCAGCCGACGCCACGCGCTAATGTAATTATTACTTGCAATTAATAACGGCGGAATATTGTCACAGCGTCGCACGCCCGCGCGCGCGCGGTATTGCTGCTGATAGAGAGCGGCTGGCCGGCGTACGAACGCTGTCGCCACCCTCTCCTCCGCCTCCTCCACTCGCGCCCACTGCAGATGCACTCCTCTAGGGGAGAGACCAGCGACAAAGGGAGGCAAAGAGCAAAAAAGTCAGCGTAATTAGCATAAGGGGCCAGGCGTTCAGCGGTGACACAATAGCCACGTTGGGGGAGATTCGGTATTTCGAGTGTCTAGACACAACAAAATCCTACAACAAAATCCTACCACGCGACCGCGTGTGTGTGTGTGTTACCCCTATACTAGCTTTTAAGTCTTTTATACTAGCTTTTAAGTCTCGAGCCCCAATTAAACCGGGGACCTCTTCCCCTAGCACTCACTACACACAAAGAAAAAGAGAATAGAGTTAATCACGGTAGATATATACGCTATTTTTACCGACAGATTAGTGCTTATTGGAGTCGAATAGCGAACATCATAGTTTACGGCTATATTTAGTGTCATCTCAACAAGGTGCACACACACAAACCGTAATAACCTAACATGGGATAAATTGGAAGCGATTACACAAGAGTTAATTATCGGTTGCGAGTCCCTGCTTATTGTATTATTTAATTAACACATTGTTACTGCATATTAGCGCGAGGAACAATGGGTGTAACGGCAATTTTAAGAAAGATAGAACGAAAATTGAGCATTACAAAATGGTAATAACCATAAAAGTTTTAAATACTATATAGTAAAGTAGAAATTAAGATTACAATTGCATACATACTAGTCTGGTCGGTTGGCGCAATATTACTGTAATCAAGACCACTCCATCTTTTTTTTTTGAGAAAAACAAAGGAACATTGTCTAGCGGTACACTATCTTACTTTAAAAAAAGTAGAGATATTATTTATTAGCAACGTGGTTATGTAATTAGTACGGAGTTTTTCTTAAACATTTCAAGCAATTACCATCAGTGTTACAGCTCGAATCCAATTTCCTAAATGCCATGATGATGGCATATGAAAATCCATTACCGGTAACTTTCACTGCCAGGGCGGCAGATTTGGAAGGTCATTACGTAAAAAGACGATGAAATCATGATACTATATTTTGGTCGTAAGAAAGTCGCTTTTTTTACGTTTGTAAAAGTCTATCCGGTCAGCGTATTAGCCTAGCTATAAATATATAATTCCGTTCTAAATGACTAAATCCGCCTGAGCATAATCGACCTTGCAAATGAATCATTCTCCAGGGTAACACTGAAGATACATGTAATCTGGATAATGCATTCCTGACATAATGCTTGCAAAGCAGCTTCCGTACTATAATTATGCCGTGTTCACACCAAATGCGGGTCAATATAGAACCGAGTTCAAGGAATGATACAAAGTAATGTTCAGTGGCGCCATCACGCGACGTAAAACGCCATGAACAAAACGAACACCGTATCCACATTTCTTTAGATGAGAGGCTAAGTACAACACCTAGTTCTGTTCACCGCCATACGACAGCGCGAGACAAGATGCAAATAAGAAAGGCCGAGTGTCTGCCATTTTGGTCTTTATATTGGTTATTGAACATATAACAGAACGATCAGAATTGGCGAAGTTACAAAATACGTTGTGATTTCTACAAGCATGCGAAATATTAAATTTAAATGTGTTGAATTAGAGCTCATGAAAAATAGCTAAATCTATTTATTCAGCATGTATTAAGGAAAGAATGAAATTGCACATGGTATATTAGCCTCGTCTACACGAAGAAATTTGTCTCGGGTTAAGCGTCTATACGAGGTCTTAACTCAGGTTAAGCTAAACCGGGTTAGGCCTTAACCCGAGTTAAGACTCACGTAGACACGTGCGAAATCGTTAACTCGAGTTAATTCGAGTAGTTATCAGTACTTGCATACCGCAGTCAACCCCGCCTCCCGCTAGCTGCCGTTAGCTTAACTCGGGTGAAGACAAACTCCGTGCAGATGATGCATGTTTCTTAACTCGGGTTAAGTGTTAACTCGGATTAAGTGTAAACTCGGGTTAAGTGTTAACTCGGGTTAGCTAAACTCAGGTTAGCTCAACTCGGGTTATGGTGACTCCGTGTAGACGAGGCTATTGTATAGGAATCAATGAATTTTAAACTGTTAACGATTCATTGACTTTCTATATATTATAAACGTAACACATTATATAGGAAATGAACTAGGTAATGTATTCACAGGCATGCTGATTCACTTGGACCAAACCCAGTTCGATGCTAAAAATATGTAACTTCACCACCACAAAATATGTAAACAGCACAGGAATTTTCACGTTTTTCACAAATCACCAATATATTATTTACCACTGAATATAGTGCCATAGAAAAATTGCAGCACTAACTAATGCAGCAGTTATTGTTTTTAGGAGCACATTCAATCAGAATCACAGAATTGATTAAACCACTTGGAAAAGAATGGAAACTAAGAAATGAATCCAATCAGCACACAACTAAAGCTGGGTTTACACTTATCGAAAAGTCGACGAGTTGATCAACTTTTCAATGTTCTATCAACCTTTCTATCTTCTTTCTTTTTACATTATCAACTGCAAGTCAGCAAAGATGGCAAACGTTTAAACATATTACCCGCATCGTGCACGCAGGACGACATGGATACGCATTTTTGCACGTAATATAACGGGCCAGGTGCAGCCCATATGGCGCAGATAACAAAAATCGAGCGCGGAAATAATCTCCCCCTGGGTGGAGGAACACATCTGATTGCTATCATCACAGAGGCTGCATGGCAAAAAGTTAAAGAAAATAGAACATGTTCTAATCTCTCAACTAGTTGAGCGCTAAACCTCTATGTTTACACTGCCGATTTTCGGTCGATTAGTTGAAAAGTTGATCAACTCGGCAACTTTTCAACAGAAAGTTGATAGTGTAAACCCAGCTCAAGAGTGATGTAAATAATGACTCTCCAATCTGGTGTAATCGCTTAAGGATCGTTTCAGAAGCACTACATGGTTCATACAGGACTGCAACAATTTTCAAGGACCTTTCAAGGACATTTTATCGGAAATTCAAGGACATTTTATCGGAAATTCAAGGACATTTTATCGGAATTCATACACAGAACAAAACATACCTGGATTAATTTAATAACCCCATTCTTAATTACTGTCACTTCTACAACATACCTTGATTTACTGACTGATTTTACTGACTTACTGTAATTTGTGATCATCATTTAACTGTCTATCGTGTCTATAGCTTTTTAAGCTCATTTAACGCAATTTTCATTGAGGTTTGCACATTATTGATGGTACAAAATTTCTTTTTATTACAGGCAAGGATTCTTTCTAAAAATTCAAGGACATTTTCATGAAATTCAAGGACTTTTCAAGCACAAAATCAACATTTACTAAATTCAAGTACTTTTCAAGGACTCCCCTCAAATTCAAGGACTTTTCAAGGACTGTGCGAACCATGCACTACTTTGACAGATGAGTCGTGCTGTAAATCTGAATCACCATGTAAACATCAAGCGAGCATAGTTATGCGGACCTGCGGTCGGGAGCATGATTGCCAGTTACCAACAAACATCACACTAACCGTGTGTGTGATAAAGTTTGAGCACCTGCATATTACTCAAGATTCCTAGGATTAATGAACTAGTGACTTTCCCCCAACGTCGAATAAGATTGAGCACTCACATAGATGATGAGCTCTAATCACACTGTTACTACGTGCCCAAGATTGACCTGCATGCCAGATTGAACGCATCACGCTTGAGCGATAGTTTTAACAAAATTTCACCGTGTGCAGTGTTGTAACAAGAACTGTATCCAATAACTACATACCTGTAAAATGGCTCTAATGGTTTACAAATGAGAGCACAATTACTTGGTTTTAGCCATTAGTTCAGTTAGTTCGGACCAGGTGGTGGTGGTGGAGGCTCTACAATTAAAACAGAACCACATTATAGGTATCAGGAGCTAAAATCATATAAAGAGATGAAGTGATATTCCTTATTACAAGCCGATGACACTATACATATCCAAACGTCAACAGGCTGACATTTCCCAATACAAAGAACACAAAAATAAAGTGCACATATTCCCCAGAGAAATTGTTCAGTGTACATTCTATGAATGAAGCAACTCAGTCTAGTCAGAGTACTTAATGGACAAGTGGTCCGCATGGGCCCATTGAGAAGCTATTTCATCAAAATTTTATAAGTTTACTTACGTTCATCAGGTTGGGGAGGTTGTTGCTGATTGGTCATCTGCTGTCTCAACATATCGACTAACTCAGGGTTCTGATGTTGCATTTGAGAGGCAAGCTCTTGCCCTCTATAGGAACAAAATCAAAACTATATCAGACAGAAATAGCTTATGGCTGAAGAAATTGCTTGCATATGTCAAATTTCAGTTGTAACTAGAAAGGGCAGTTGTCGCCAAGTACATGTATCCCCCGTGATCTAGCATGAATGAAATATCTCTGTAAGGACGTAGAAGGTAGGTAAAGTTAAATAAGTCACAAAGACAAAGGTTTGTTACACAACTCATCTGCCTGAGATGTGCAAGTATGTTAAAATTGGTTGCCTTAGGGGTTTTGGTACGCGACACATTTTCTCCCCAAGATGTGTAAGTATACGAAGTTTGCTCGCGCTAGGTCAATTAGGGGCGAGTTATAGAGCAGAAGGGAAATATGATGAAGGTCAAGGTCAATGTCAAATAAAGGTTGCAGTGACTTGGTTTCAGTACGCGACGCACCTTCTCCCCAAGATGTGTAAGTATACCAAGTTTAGTAGCGCTAGGTCAATTAGGGGCAGAGTTATAGAGCAGAAGGGAAATATAATCAAGGTCAAGGTAAAGGTCGTAGTGACCTGGTTTTGGTACGCTGGTCACCACTGCGATGGCTCAATGGTTGAGTGCTCGCCTCGTATGTGGAAGGTCGGGGGTTCAACTCCCGACCGGGTCATACCAAAGACTTGAAAAATGGTACACACGGCTTCTCTGCTTAGCATTCAGCAAATAGAGATAGAGTGTGGCAAGTTAACTCGCAGTGCTACAGTGGACTAACCCCCTACTGTAGCATTTACTGTGAAAGCAGCTGCGGGGCCTCAGGGTTACAGAAACGGAGATAGGCACCGCCCTATGCGGCTGTAGCTATACGCTATGCGTATGAAGGCGCGGGAAGGATTTAACTTAAGGTCAATTAGGGGCCGAGTTATAGAGCAGAAGGGAAATATGATAAAGATCAAAGTCAAGGTCAAGGTAAAGGTCAAATAA
>NW_014577073.1:161089-170408 GCF_000485595.1 Priapulus caudatus
CCACTCCACCACAGAGTCACCGCAGTAATCGTTAGATGAGCGCTGTCGCTTCCGCGGCACTTGTGTTTGAATGTGTGTCGTATTAGGGCAGTGCGTAGTGAACTACGGTATTGTAAAGGTCTAGTTGTCTTTTCTCTAACGCGTTTCTTTTCAAATGAGGATGGTAAAACAATGTAGCGTAATTACCCTCACTGTTACTTATCTCTGTGTTGTAACAAGGATTGGAGCAGCTGGTGTCTTCCCCTTGGAGGAGCCATGAACGCCCTGTGGTATGTGACTTTTGGGTCGCCTACTTCAGCAATCCAGCTCTCAATGAAACATGGTACTTTCATATGCAATTCACATTCTTTCTCAATTGTCATGCGTTGGCCTTAGCCTTTGCAGACGTAGTGTCACTATATTGATTCATTTTTGCTCTGGCTATACTGCTTGATGATTGGTAGTTGATCGTAAATGAATAAGTGATATACATCGTTAGAATAAATATTTTTTCCTTGTTCATTGAATTTGTGGCGTATTGGTATAAGGCATGTTCTGTTCTTTCAGGGCGACCGCTCAAATGATGTCCAATCCCGATGATGCCGGATTCTGTAAGTGTGCTTGCTTGTTGTAGTTGTCACAGGAACTTTATTCATGTACAGAATCGTATACTGTGTGTCATTTCAATGTCACGTTCATAATAATGTCATTGGAGTCTTGACCTATATGATGTGAGTCTTTGCCATTAGGCTGTGTGTAGTTGAATGTATGTGGATATATGTAACCATTGCATTTGCATGTCATATGTGTAGGTACAGAAAGCATTAGATTATATACGGCAGACACATGCTCACACATGTGCATGCATATCGCTTACACAAGCACTACACATACTCCATTATTAATGGCACATGTCCATGCACACGAATGGAGGGCACACATACATGAACATGGACATTTGTGCTCACACGCGAAGCCTTACACATGCATCGTGGCGTGCCACAAACCTGTTTGCGATGTTCATACCACGATACGTTATTTATGCTCACTTATTAATAGCACGAGATTAATCGTTAGCATCTTTTATTTTACTTATTCAGGACTGTCTGCTTGATCGTCAGGAAGCCTCGACACGGCAGATGGTTCAGCATGGAGGGACTGTTCTACTGCTGCCTTCAGGCGTAAGCCTGGATTAGAATTATATCCACTTATGTTAGAACTCAGAAAAACTTGTATTTTTAGGCTCAGGCCTTTGACATCGTCAAGCCTGAGCTAATTGCCATGGGGTGTCGTTCGTCGTACGTCCGTCCGTCCATCTGTCAACATTGTGCTACGGTCCAAGTCGATAACTCATGGAACCGGTTTTGATCCACGGATGTTGTCAAATTGGCATATAGTTGTTACTCCTAGTGGGAGAGTTTTGCACATCCTACTTCTTGCGCAGGCACGCCAGTTGACCTACCCGCCCCTAAAAACTTTTTTCGAGCCCGTCCGTCCACTTTTTGGCAAAAATGGAAATGGCCAGTAAGTCAGTTCAGGTTAACAACGGATTTTGCTCATTTTCTTGTATGTGAATGAATGAGGATTGGCTCCCAAAACCATATCACACAGGTTTTGATGATTTTTTTAATTATGCAAATTCGGTAGATTTTGGCATTTCACTATGCATTCTGCTATGGTCAACAATAACTCAAGAACTGTTTGAGACCCACATGTTTCAAATTGCAATACAGTTGTTACTCACTATGGGGAGAGGTTTGAACGTCCTATTTTGGAGGGCAGCGCCAGTCGACTACTTCGAGCCTACGCGCCGACTTTTTGGGCAAATGAAAATGACTCATTCTGGATTCATTCGATTTGGTTAAATTTGTGGTATATGAATGTGAAGAGGCTAGCCCAAAGCAGTCTTGTTTACTCCTATGGGAGAGAATGAACGTCGCTATTATGGTTTATTTCTTCTAACTCGGTTAACAATAGCTACAATATACGCTATCATACGTGTAATATTGTGTTTTATGATTCTTCGTTACAAGTATTTGAGCGTGGGATATTTTATTGTTTTATTTTGCGCGATATTCGAGAAACCAAAATGGCGGAGTCGATTTAGGCATAGCGCCATCTCCTCGTCAAGATTTCAGACTTTCAGATCTGAAGACATTTATTTTCGCTCAAACTTACTGGCATATATATTATCAAGAGTATATACATGGGAGATTATGCTATATAATGGGAGTTCTCCATATATACTGCTTGCTTTAGTATTATTCCCCCCCCCTCCCTCTTTCTATCACATTTCCATAGGTTGAGCTACCCTGTGTTCATTGGACACTTCATTAGTTTTCTGAATAAGGAGGCCATTATATAATAATATCTAATTACCGTACTATACCCTAGGGCCTGTAGTCCACTTCTCTTCTGAAATGTTAAATAATTCTGCTATAATGCATAACTACTTATGCATACTTTCTGCGTAACTATTTGACATACTGCGAGTGGCGATTTTACCATTTTTTGATATTAACATATTTTCATTAGATATAAAGTTGGCATAAAACTTTTAGCCGTGAGAATAATAAGAAATATTATCCAATCTCAGTACAGTTGCTGGCTAATTAGTGAAAGAGAACCCTTATGAAAGTGTGCAGCCTAGGGAGTTTATGCTTATATACTTATTATGCTGGTGTGATCTTTAACACTCATATTATTGTACTCCCCCCGATCGATAGTCGCGGTGATATCTATGGTTCTTCACGTCTGTCCAGCCACGCGCTCGGGGCGCGGCCGCAGACACCTTCCCCTTCCGCTCTATAACTCGACCCCTAGAATGACCTAGCGTGACCGAAACATGGCGATACTTACACATCTTTGGGGAGACGGTGCGCAGCGTACCAAAACCAGGTCACTTACGACCTTTATTTTGACCTTTAACCTTGATCTTTATCATCATTTTTTTAAATATCCGGATATTTGTATCTAGGCCGAAGCAGAGAGCTTATATTTCTTCATAATCTGTTCATGTTGCTCCGCCGAGTTATATGCGAATAACTACAGCCGATTGTTCACACGTCCACTATACGAAACGCGTATAGCTATACAAAGTACGTACGAAACGCACCTTTTGTGTCAGTATAGCTATAAGCGTTTCGAACTTGATATAGCTATACGTGGTCACTCACACGAGGAAAATTTGTCCCGAGTACGTACAAAACTGAATTTTGTGCGCGTACGAAACTGGGTTTTAGCTACGTGTGAACGCGGGGATAGTCTCGTTCAATCCAGTTCAAATTATAGCTAGTGTACATGCATAGGCCTGCGCATAAGTCGACAAAATGACGACTTATGCGTATATCATTATTTTCGTAAGTCGGCACAAAAATGTTGGTTCCAAAAGTGCCGCCTTATGCGAGTTTAGGGGTGGGGTAATCTTCCTTTGATTATTTACTGAATATTTTGGTGTTTCATGGCATCAGGATCAAGTAATTTTGAGATTATACCTTAGTGCATGTACTAGTTCATGTAGATATGAACTGTGCCTGGTGAAATATCAGCTTGACACTCTCCAAGTCGTCGAAATGCTGGCTTGTAAGTCATCAAAATGACGACTTACGCGTATATCGTCATTTTCGTAAGTCAGCACAAAAATACTGGTCCCAAAAGTGCCGACTTATGCGAGTTTTACTGTATATATTAAATTCACTACATGTGCTAATAATAACATGAGAAAAGTAAATCAGATTAAATAAGACACTAGTAATAGTATACTGTACAACCTTCTAGGCTCTCTGCAGCATCACCAGATAGCTGCCCGCTGCCAATTTCATCCTGTAGAAACTGAAGGAAGGCAAATACAAGCCTGTGTCTATCCGACATATCTGTATACGATGGCCTAGGAAAATAAAAAGGACGCAATTTATGCAGGGTTGGTACACGACCACGTGTGACTGTACGTATGCAACTGTGTGAATCGAGGATTACAGTCAAGGATAGCATTGGGGTTAGATTAATAGTTACACAAGTCATAATTTACAATGTATGCACAAGTGCAGGGTTTCTTCTACATAGGAGGCACAATTTTGGTTTTCGAATATCGCGCAAATAAAAACAATAAAATATCCCAGTCAAATTACTGTAACGAAGAATCTAAAACACAATATTACACGTATATAGGTATGATTGTAGTATTGTTAACCAGTTAGAAGAAATAAACATAATAGGACGTTGTCATCTCTCCCATAGGAGTAACAACTGCTTTGGGGCTAGCCTTTCACATTCATATACCAAAATTTAACAAAATCGAATGAATCCAGATGGCCATTTTCATTTTTGCCAAAAAGTGGGCGTGGCTCGAAAGTAGGTCGACTGGCGTGCTCCAAAATAGGACGTTCAAACCTCTCCCATAGGAGTAACAACTGTATGCAATTTGAAACATGTGGGTCAAACAGTTCTTGAGTTATTGTTGACCATAGGCAGAATGCATAGTGAAATTGCCAAAATCTACCTAATTTGCATAATTAAAAAAAATATCAAAACCTGTGTGATATGTTTTGGGGCCAATCCTCATTCATTCACATACAAGAAATGAGCAAAATCCGTTGAACCTGAACTGACTTATGGCCATTTCCATTTTTGCCAAAAAGTGGACGTGGCTCGAAAGTAGGTCAACTGGCGTGCTCCAAAATAGGATGTTCAAACCTCTCCCATAGGAGTAACAACTATATGCAATTTGAAACATGTGGATCAAACGGTTCATGAGTTATCGTTGACCGTAGCCAAATGTTGACAGATGGACGGACGGACGTACGACGAACGACACCCCATGGCAATAGCTCATCTTGACGATGTCAAGGTGAGCTAAAAATAATTTTTTCTGAGTTCTAAATAAGTGGATATAATTCTAATCAGCTTACGCCTGAAGGAGAGTAGAAAGTCCCTGCTGACCATCTGGCCGTGTCGAGGCTCCTGACATCAAATCAGACATCCTGAATAATAAAATAAAAGATGCTAACGATTAATCTCGTGCTATTAATAAGTGAGCATAAATACGTATCTGTGTATGAACATGCAACAGTTTTGTGTGCACGCACATGCATGTGTAGGCTTGCGTGTGAGCACAAATGTCCATGTTCATGTATGTGTGCCCGTCCATTCGTGTGCATGGACATGTGCATTAATATGAGTATGTGTAGTGCTTGTGTAAGCGATATGCATGCACATGTGTGAGCATGTGTCTGCCGTATATATCTATGTTTTGTACCTACACATATGAATGCAAATGCAATGGTTACATATTCCACATACATTCAACTACACACAGCCTAATGGCAAAGACTCACATCTATAGGTCAGACTCCAATGACATTATTATGAACGTGACATTGAAATGACACACCAGTATACGATTCTGTAATGATAAAGGTTTCGCTGTGACAATACAACAAGCAAGCACACTTACAAATTCTGCATCATCGGGTTGGACATCATTTGGGTCGCCTGAAAGAACAGAACATGCCTTACCAATAACGCCACAAAATTCCAATGAACAAGGAAAAAATATTATTCTAACGATTATATCACTTAATTATTTACGATCAACTACCAACTCATCAAGAGTATACCAGAGCAAAAATGAATCAATATAGTGACACTAACGTTGCAAAAGGCTAGGCAACGCAGACAACTGAGAAGAATGAGAATTCATAGAATGATTGGAATTGAAAGTACCATGTTCATTAGAGCTGGATTGCTGAGTAGGGACCCAAAGTCCATACCACCAGCGTTCATGGCTCCTCCAAGGGGAAGACCACCAGCTGCTCCATCCTTGTTAACACAGAGATAATACAACATGAGGGTAAATTACCGCTTACATTACCATCCTCATTTGAAAATAAACGGTTAGAGAAAAGACAACTAGACCTTTACCAATACCGTATTCACTACGCACTGCCCTAATACTACACACATCAAAACAAGTGCCGCGGAGCGACAGCGCTCATCTAACGTCTACTGCGGTGACTCTGTGGTGGAGTGGTCGGATTCTGTAAACCCTGTAATCCCAAACAGTGTTGCACATACACGCCGAAACAGTGCGAAGGCACAGCGTGATCTGTATCCCGGACCCTTCTCAAGAATGTTCTCTCCTTTCGATGTTATAAAGTTGCACGAGATACGTGTAACGTCAAGTGTCTTCAAGTTAAGATGCGAAGCTCCCATCGTACCTAACTATCAACAACCATTTGCAGAGCACACAGAATAACGTAACCCTCATCCACTTACCCTACGCAACCTACAGCTGAAGATATAGCCAACATCTCACCTTCGTAACTAATTAACGCAACGCCAACACCACCCACAGTACCACCACCACATCACTGGCATGCCACTCGGCAGGACATACGCTTCACATCGTAACACAACTCACAGAACAGTCAATGCCATAGAAATATACGATTTAACCATAAACCTTCTTCGACCATCAATTCTACCTTTTTAATTTTTCACCTTACTTCCATGCCTCATACACTCCTACGCAAGATACTCCCCACCATCTCTTACTTACCGCCAACCGCAGTCAAATTCTCTACACCAGAAACAATCCAGTTGTTAACCCGCCCTTTTGCAGGTCAAAAGGTATCCGATCACTCTTACTCTTCGCATGTCAGTCATCAAAAGTACATGTCATGCGCTCCGTTCAATAAAGCCCATAAAATGTAAATTCCACCGCTGGACAACAAAAAACTTTTTCCACACCTCCCGTCAACCATACGTCCTCAATAATCAAATCGCCCTGTGCCATTAACCTTGACCCTGTGACTCCAAATTGCGGCACTAATGAATGCTTTGTCCATCCCCTGATGCCTAATACGCCCGACTATCACGCAGCCCTAGGTCGCCGTTTAGTTGCTCCGGCACATTCTGCATTCCTCCCCTATACCTAAGTTACAGGAAGAATCTTCCCCATTCTTTTACACCTCCTTGCAGCCGACACGGGCCGGCCTACCTCGACACGGACGATCATGCGATTCTACAAGCTGCATCTGACTACGTCAGATGAGCTAAACACACGAGTAAACAGTTATTTACAGTTGCTGAGTAACAGCATAGTGCCAGTAATGCCGCTGTAATTCTACAACCACTAACAATGCTTAGCATGTACGTTTAACTGGATGTCCAAAATCTCATTGCCACCATCACAATAACTTTAGTTATTAGTAATCTAGGTATGGCTTTCTATATCTAATTGTTTTGATCTTTATAACAATGACTAAGAACTTTTAATTTCTATGTGAGGTTCTTACCCCTGGTAAGTCTTTCAACCTTTCTTCAGATATTCGCATGTTATTCTGATAACTCTGATTTTCAGGGTCCAACTCAAGTGCTTTGGCATAACAGACCTTTGCTTCTGCATGCCTGTTCATTCCTGTATAAGCGAGCCTGCAACAGTCGACAGAATGTCAACTTTCACTGTGTCTGTCATGCCAATAACATTAAACCATTTCTCACTTTATTAAGGCCAAACAAAATTAATTGGTTGCTTCCAATTACATTCATATAAAAATTAGACTAGGTAGGTAGATGGAAAAATGTATGCAAACTTTTCACTTCTTAATTGTTAATGTAAGTAGACAATTATTTTAGTCTCTAATTTTACATAAATATAGAAAAAAAACAGTTACCCCATTCTGCCATATGGTTTACTATATGTTGAATCTATATTTATAGCCTTCTGGCAGTCTTGTACGGCATTTAGATGCTGGTCTGTTTTGCTATATGCTGCAGCTCTGAAATGAGATACGAATATAGTTTAAGTTTGTTTTTGCACAGCTTCTAATGTTAAAATCTGTCCAACATAACTCCTACAATATCATAGACTCATTAAAAATGGTCAGTGACGAATAGAATCGAAATATTCTATTCCTATACCATACAATACATTTTCTATCAAACATACATACCGGTTACAGTAATAGACTGCATTGGTGGGATCTAATACAATTGCTTTGTTATAATATTCAATCGCTTCGGAGAAGCTTTCTGATTTCATCAGGTTATTTCCTGTAAAAAAGTCATTCCTTCGGCTTTAGCACATAACAAATGTATAATGAACTAATGAGATTTTACCACATATCAAACCATTTCAAATGTATTTATTAACTAGTGCCGAGTACGTGTATGTTGCAAGTCTACTGGGTCCTTTTCATTGCATCAACAGACCTGTTTATCTTCACCATATTGAAAGACTAATATTACACTAACATATGTTCATGCAGGTTTTTATTTTAAAGTTGAATATACATGCACTTCTTAAACAAATTTATAACTGGTAATAGAATACCAAATACCTTTTTGTTGTGTGTAATTACCTCCGCCAAGGGGTTGGCAGGAGGTTATGTTTTCACCGGCGTGTGTTTGTTGGTTTGTGGGTTTGTGCGTTTGTTTGTTTGTGTACAGCCTAACTAAAAAAGTTATGGACGGATTGTCATAAAATTTTCAGGATAGGTCAGAAATGGGGTAACTTAGAATTGATTACATTTTGGTGATGATCCGGATCCAATTAATTAATTAATTAATTAGTTAATTAAATTTTCAGGATAAGTCAGAAATGGGGTAACTTAGAATTGATTACATTTTGGTGGTGATCCGGATCCAATTAATTAATTAATTAATTAAATTTTTCACAGTGAGACAATTGAGCTGCCTTGGCGGAGGTTTGCGCTCTCAGAGTGCTCTAGTATTACTACATGTTTCACGAGGATGTTTAGGCATTTGATTTACGGTTTGTTTAAATAATTTAATTCACAAAAGCAAAGGAGAAAAGAAAACATTTCCTTAGAAGACTAGCAAAAAATATTAACTAAAAAGTTCTAAATATTTACAGTGTAGACAGGATTCGGGTACCCAAGCAGGACCCTTATTATGGCTCGTTTTTATGATCTCAAAATGAAATGAAAGTGTCAATGACACTGTAGCTCACCTTGGGTGTGATAGAAGAGGGAGGGGGGATATATAAAGCAAAGGTATATATGGGAGAACTCCCATTATATAGCATATCTCCCATTATATACTCTTGATAATGATATATGCATAAGTTTTGATGTGAAAATAAATGTTTCAGATCTGAAAGTCTGAAATCTTGACAAGAGATGGACGCTACGCCTAAATGATCGCCATTTCGGCTTTCGAATATCGCGCAAATAAAAACAATAAAATACTCCAATCAAATTACTGTAACGAAGAATCGAAAACACCATGTTACACGTATATAGGTATGATTGTAGAGTTGTTAACCAGTTAGACGAAATAAACATAATAGGACATTGTCATCTCTCCCATAGGAGTAACA
>NW_014577073.1:174728-179306 GCF_000485595.1 Priapulus caudatus
TTCAAACACAGGCTCCACCACTGGCACATCTACTCCAGCTGCTTCAAACACAGGCTCCACCACTGGCACATCTACTCCAGCTGCTTCAAACACAGGCTCCACCACTGGCACATCTACTCCAGCTGCTTCAGTCCGATCCGCCACCATCTGAATTTCCTTTGCAGTTTCTCGAGACACTGTCAACTTGGCTGCCTTCTCCTTCATAAGGACAGACACATCGCTAAAGTTGGGCCTCCTTGCAACAGCACCATTCCACAACTGGATAGCTGGTTTGGGGTCAAATCTATAATAAAATATTATGTTGTATGCGATTGAGCTTGTCGTCTTGTGTTTTTCTCCCTTGTTGGCAAGTCTTATGTTTTATTATTATTTTTCAGAAGAATATTTAATGTTTTAATAGCTAAAATGACAAGTGATTAAGTCACTTCTCGTGTGACTGCTTACTGGTCAATTGGCGGCGAGTGGAGTCTGATGGTCATTTGGTAAGACAGGGATTCCTCAGACAAAGAGGATCTGAACGTCGTCTTCACTGACTTCATTGGACAAAAGTCACGTTCACATTCAGATGACGAACCTGCAAAGATAACATAGATCAGGACTAGTCAAATAATTTTGCTTATTGCCATATAGGTTTTGTGAAATATTTTATAAATTGATTCAAGCTAAACTTAGATGATTAAGGATTTTTCTTTTCTATCTCACAATTTTGGTTTATTAAAAAATAGTTACCAGGAATGGTCAGGATGAGGTCCATTACAGCCAGGATATTTGGGTAGTTGTCCGGGTATATTTCATTCACCCTCTCCCAGGTGAGGTTCTTGACATTCAGGTCACTGAAAGACAATTTAAGATCATCTCTATTTTTAAAATTGATCTAGAGATAACAAATTTAATGATGATATATTACAATACTCCACCAATTAATAACTTTGCTGTGTTCTTATCCCATTACGTTAGTAGCTTTTTGAAATAATACCTGGAATATAGTGCACTTTTCAATGCTGTCCACTCAATTGCAGCCTCTACTGTGTTGCTGGAGTCCAGGCATGAAAGGAAGTGGTCAATCAAAACAGCCAGTTGATCATCACCGAAATCTATAACAAATGAAATGTAATGCATGTGAATCATGGCAAGATAAGCTTTAGCAATTTTCAAAATCAGTCGTCCATGGGTCAGCTGGAAACTAGATAACAAACAGCAATCATGTCACTGAAAATTAAAACAAAGAAAACTGTAACAAGGGTCAAAACCAAAAAATAATAACAACTAAAAAAAGAATTCTGAAATGAAACTCAAAAATACCAAAAAATGTTGGTGAACTAAACTCCAGGAACATTATTATATAACCCAAACGGTTAACCTGTTATCTCAGTGCGGTTGTTGTCACTTTTCATAGGCCAAGACTTGAAGTTCGAAATTGACATGGCTTTGATGATGGCTTCACATTCAAATCTGCTTTCAAGGCTTTTTTTCAGTTCGTTTACCAGTCGCTGCCGTGCTGATGGAAAGGACTCTCCTCTACGTTGATTAAGACTAAGAGGTTCCATGTCCTCGTCAGTGTCTAAGCCTAATGCGTGTTTCCCTTTGCGGAGATATGGCCCATCCCTGAATAATTATTTTAAATTGCACAATGTTTCAAGAATAATGCAATTTAATATTTCTGATAATGCCAAGAAATTAATTGCGACTATTTATTACATACATAGGTGTGAAATATAGGAAAATACGCAGGGAATAAAAATCATACAACCACTAGTGAGATATGAAGTTTATTTCACTAGTGAATTATCATTTTGCACCGGACGTCATGGTAATGCAACCAGCACTACTTTCATGAAAATTGAAGTATAACTATAAGCTAATGAAGCAATGTATATTACTGTTTTATGTGCAAATGTATGTAATAAACAAAATACTACACTGGGTGCTGTTGAATACTGAAAATAAATCACTCGTGTCCGGATAACGCAGGCACTCACGAGTGCGCTTGTAGTATCCTCTATTTATTACACTCGGATTAGTACTTACTTGGTGCCATGATAGAGATCGATAAGATTGTTGGTCTCCTCCACCATTCCATAAATGTCTGCGGCAGAACACTCCCGTCTCTGAAACACCCTGGACAACCTGGAGAGGATGGTAGCGATGTACGCCAAGAAGTAGCAATACAGCATCACATGGGGGTACTTCAGAAGCTTTAAGAGGCCCTTAGCTTTGCCACTGGTACTTGATGAAGATCTTCCCACAGTCGAGGAACAAATCTGAATTAAATATTAAATAACATAATTTAAGCCTGTATCAAGAAATGTATGGATTGCATTTGTAAATAAAAATAAAATAAGCATATAATTAGCTTTAATACATCCCTCCAAAAATACACTATTCCAGCCTAAGTTTAAGTTTCTATTCTACATTATATTGTTTAATTAATTCGAAAGTTAATCACTTGCTCCAGATGTTGTCGGACAGCGTCATAGCCAGCTAGAAAGTTTTCCAGTGTCCTGAGCAAGTGTCCAACCCATCGTGTTCCTCCAATTCTTGTTGGGAAAACCACTTTTTTTCTCAACAGTGTTAAACGAACTTCTCAAGTTGGATCTGGTAAATATTAAAACTATGTATGTTATTATGTGAATTATCAAAATTTCCAAATTGTAACTAATAAAGCATTACAAAATATTAAATAACAAATGTATAGCATGTCTAGTTACACTATAGCTTCCATTTACCACACTTTTTAATACTAAAATTAATAAATATTACATTTGAAATAAACAGAAAATAAACAGAAAACTAGACTACCAGTTCAGTTATTTAACTTAAATTATTGGATTACCTGTTCAGTGCACTGTTGTGATAAAAATAGTAAAGTCCCTGAAGAAGGTAGGTGGTGACTTTTGTATCCAGTGGAACATGCTTGATAGCATTTTTAAAGGCCAAATCCAACTTATGTGCGTAGCAATGCACGGCTACCATAGATGGCTGCAGTCTCCTCAGTTTTGCTCCAACGCCGTTGTTTTTTTCCTAACATCACGGATGCCCCGTCACTCCCCATTCCTACAAGCTTTCCCAGAAAATCAAAAATTAATCTAGATGGCCATTTTCATTTTTGCCAAAAAGTTGGCGTGGCTCGAAAGTAGGTCGACTGGCGTGCTCCAAAATAGGACGTTCAAATCTCTCCCATAAGAGTAACAACTATATGCAATTTGAAACATGTGGGTCAAACGGTTCTTGAGTTATCGTTGACCGTAGCCAAATGTCGACGGACGGACGGACGTACGACGGACGACACCCCATGGCAATAGCTCATCTTGACGATGTCAAGGCGAGCTAAAAATGTCAACTTCGTTCTATATGTTCCTGATCATAATAAGTGTATACCTTCATTCTTTAGCCCTTCCGCTTCCTCCTTCTGTTCTGCAGTTGGTCCTGCTGGCTTTTCATCCTAGAATGAACGTCATAAGCTAGAACCAGTCAAGACATGATAAAGATTACCATGCGTAAAATGACAACATGCTCGTTCACTGAATAATTTCAGCACAGCAACAGCTAACGTTAATTTTTACGCACGCATTCCAACCAGATGAAATTAAAGGGGGAAAAATTTCTGTTACCTTTGTAGCTTCTTGAAATATAGAAAGAAGTGGCTTTGACACCCTCAGCCGTGACGCAACCTCCGGGTCACTAGGTGTGATGCCAAATGCTGTCTCCAGACATTGCACAGTAACTATGAATACAAGCAGCAATTTGCTATGTGTAACGCCCTAAAACCACTTGGCCTATTTTTGTACACACATCGGGGTAAGAACCCCACGCTTTCCTCCCCAATCAATTAACCTAGTTATCTGAGTAGATCACTATCCATTCTCAAAAACTATTGGTCAAAATTCTTAAAAAACAACACAAGCATGGCTGTAACACAATGCTCGGGCATGCTTAGTATTCATTATATTATCCAGAGCCAGATAATCTAGTGCTAACCTGGCTACAATAATTTACTATTAGGTAGCCGATTCAAAAACATACTAGCTACGGTAAAACTCGCATAAGACGCCATCGTCTAGCACGTCAATTTGCTGAAGTCGTCATCGAAGTCAAAGTACCGATTTTCTCTAATGATAAATCCATTTGAATAGCCCCGCCAAAGTCGTCATTTACAAGCCGTCATTATGTACAGGTCATCGTCCTCAGACAGGTCCCATGTAATACAAACAACATTAAAATCCTATCTGTATGTCGTTATCAGAAATGCCGATGACACAGTGTATGCAGCCCAATTAGGCTTAGATACAAATATCTCGAAAAATGGCCTAAATATGTTTCCGGAAATTCTCCAAAAAAATCTCTAAATATCTAAAAAAAAATTCTAAATATCCCCCAAATTTGTCTAAATATCTCAGTTATTTCAACGTAATGTCTTTTAAACATACTTATTGTGTGCAAAAAAATCATACGCTGTTTACGAATCTCCATTCGCTGGATTTCCCCGGAGCTCCGCCCACTTTAAAAATAGTGCTAGCATTGTGGCAGTGGTATTCTGAGTGTACGAAGAGGCACTGCATGCAGTTTGCACCGCTGGAT
>NW_014577073.1:179316-188433 GCF_000485595.1 Priapulus caudatus
GTAAATTCCGTCCAAATCCTATGTACAACATACGCTGCCGGCGGCCATTGCTCTCGCGGCTGCACTGTGCACACTTACACTTATATATATAGCAGGTAGGAAAGCGGGATCCCTAAATTCGCTCGACGCTCGCTTGATTTCACGCCTTCACAGCACGAATACACATCCAACAGCTTCCATCTTTGTTTCCATTTCAAGAACAGTGTTCACTTGTTATAAAAACATACTGTCTCTGTTCGTAACCGAGCTGTGTCACGCGAAATCACACAAAGACTGACGAAATTCTCGCGTTCGCTAACCTTGCCCAGTAAATGTAAATAGTTGTCACAGTGCCTGAAATGAGGGCCAGCCTTAGGCTGGCCTGAAAATTTTTTTGGGGGCGAGTAAAAGATTGCAGGCACTGGCCCAAATGGAATGTTGGAGGCCCAAATATTGTAGGCCAATGTCTTATATAAAAACAACACAAAATCTTTTAAACACAATATTTTATTCAACCAGTCCCTCTCGGCTCATGGCCCAGAAGACTCCCTCCTCGCTGTATTCCGCGTCATCACTGTAGTCCGAACACGAGTCATAATATCCATCGTCACTGTCGCCTTTAACTTCATCCACCACTGGCACATCTACTCCAGCTGCTTCAGTCCGATCCGCCACCATCTGAATTTCCTTTGCAGTTTCTCGAGACACTGTCAACTTGGCTGCCTTCTCCTTCATAAGGACAGACACATCGCTAAAGTTGGGCCTCCTTGCAACAGCACCATTCAACAACTGGATAGCTAGTTTGGGGTCAAATCTATAATAAAATATTATGTTGTATGCGATTGAGCTTATCGTCTTGTGTTTTTCTCCCTTGTGTTGGCAAGTCTTATGTTCTATTATTATTTTTCAGAAGAATATTTAATGTTTTAATAGCCAAAATGACAAGTGATTAAGTCACTTCTCGTGTGACTGCTTACTGGTCGATTGGCGGCGAGTGGAGTCTGATGGTCATTTGGTAAGACAGGGATTCCTCCGACAAAGAGGATCTGAACGTCGTCTTCACTGACTTCATTTGACGGAAGCCACGTTCACATTCAGATGACGAACCTGCAAAGATAACATAGATCAGGATTAGTCAAATAATTTTGCTTATTGCCATATAGGTTTTGTGAAATATTTTATAAATTGATTCAAGCTAAACTTAGATGATTAAGGATTTTTCTTTTCTATCTCACAATTTTGGTTTATTAAAAAATAGTTACCAGGAATGGTCAGTATGAGGTCCATTACAGCCAGGATATTCGGGTAGTTGTCCGAGTACATTTCATTCACCCTCTCCCAGGTGAGGTTCTTGACATTCAGGTCACTGAAAGACAATTTAAGATCATCTCTATTTTTAAAATTGATCTAGAGATAACAAATTTAATGATGATATATTACAATACTCCACCAATTAATAACTTTGCTGTGTTCTTATCCCATTACGTTAGTAGCTTTTTGAGATAATACCTGGAATATAGTGCACTTTTCAATGCTGTCCACTCAATTGCAGCCTCTACTGTGTTGATGGAGTCCAGGCATGGAAGGAAGTGGTCAATCAAAACAGCCAGTTGATCATCACTGAAATCTATAACAAATGAAATGTAATGCATGTGAATCATGGCAAGATAAGCTTTAGCAATTTTCAAAATCAGTCGTCCATGGGTCAGCTGGAAACTAGATAACAAACAGCAATCATGTCACTGAAAATTAAAACAAAGAAAACTGTGTCAAGGAAACAAGGGTCAAAACCAAAAAATATTAACAACTAAAAAAAGAAATCTGAAATGAAACTCAAAAATACCAAAACATGTTGGTGAGCTAAACTCCAGGAACATTATTATATAACCCAAACGATTAACCTGTTATCTCAGTGCGGTTGTCGTCACTTTTCATAGGCCAAGACTTGAAGTTCGAAATTGACATGGCTTTGATGATGGCTTCACATTCAAATCTGCTTTCAAGGCTTTTTTTCAGTTCGTTTACCAGTCGCTGCCGTGCTGATGGAAAGGACTCTCCTCTACGTTGATTAAGACTAAGAGGTTCCATGTCCTCGTCAGTGTCTAAGCCTAATGCGTGTTTCCCTTTGCGGAGATATGGCCCATCCCTGAATAATTATTTTAAATTGCACAATGTTTCAAGAATCATGCAATTTAATATTTCTGATAATGCCAAGAAATTAATTGCAACTATTTATTACATACATAGGTGTGAAATGTAGGCAAATACGCAGGGAATAAAAATCATACAATCACTAGTGAGATATGAAGTTTATTTCACTAGTGAATTATCATTTTGCACCTGACGTCATGGTAATGCAACCAGCACTACTTTCATGAAAAATGAAGTATAAGCTAATGAAGCAATGTATATTACTGTTTTATGTGCAAATGTATGTAATAAACAGAATACTACACTGGGTGCTGTTGAATACTGAAAATAAATCACTCGTGTCCGGATAACGCAGGAACTCACGAGTGCGCTTGTAGTATCCTCTATTTATTACACTCGGATTAGTACTTACTTGGTGCCATAGAGATCGATAAGATTGTTGGTCTCCTCCACCATTCCATAAATGTCTGCGGCAGAACATTCCCGTCTCTGAAACACCCTGGACAACCTGGAGAGGATGGTAGCGATGTCCGCCAAGAAGTAGCAATACAGCATCACATGGGTGGACTTCAGAAGCTTTAAGAGGCCCTTAGCTTTGCCACTGGTACTTGATGAAGATCTTCCCACAGTCGAGGAACAAATCTGAATTAAATATTAAATAACATAATTTAAGCCTGTATTAAGAAATGTATGGATTGCATTTGTAAATAAAAATAAAATAAGCATATAATTAGCTTTAATTCATCCCTCCAAAAATACACTATTCCAGCCTAAGTTTAAGTTTCTATTCTACATTATATTGTTTAATTAATTCGAAAGTTAATCACCTGCTCCAGATGTTGTCGGACAGCGTCATAGCCAGCTAGAAAGTTTTCCAGTGCCCTGAGCAAGTGTCCAACCCATCATGTTCCCCCAATTCTTGTTGGGAAAACCACTTTTTTCTCAACAGTGTTAAACGAACTTCTCAAGTTGGATCTGGTAAATATTAAAACTATGTATGTTATTATGTGAATTATCAAAATTTCCAAATTGTAACTAATAAAGCATTACAAAATATTAAATAACAAATGTATAGCATGTCTAGTTACACTATAGCTTCCCTTTACCACACTTTTTAATACTAAAATTAATAAATATTACATTTGAAATAAACAGAAAACTAGACTACCAGTTCAGTTATTTAACTTAAATTATTGGATTACCTGTTCAGTGCACTGTTGTGATAAAAATAGTAAAGTCCCTGAAGAAGGTATGTGGTGACTTTTGTATCCAGTGGAACATGCTTGATAGCATCTTTAAAGGCCAACTCCAACTTGTGTGCATAGCAATGCACAGCTACCATAGATGGCTGCAGTCTCCTCAGTTTTGCTCCAACGCCGTTGTTTCTTCCTAACATCACGGACGCCCCGTCACTCCCCATTCCTACAAGCTTTCCCAGAAAATCATGCCAAGGAACTCCGACCTTCTCCACAGACCGCTGCATTGCCTCCAGAATACCATCAGCATCACTTTTGGAGACGTAGGAGGGATTCAGGAAAAAAACCTATGCAAAATATAATTTGTAGTAAACAGATGATTATCAGTGATAGTAAATTATCTAATTAGTAAAATACTATAGCTAATTAGTAAAAAGTTTATACATTTATGTTTTAAAATTAAATGATTGTCATTGTGGGACAGGGTGTGGGTGTGACGTGTCTGTGTGTAGTGTATGTTTGTTGGTGTATATTTGCTCAAAACTGTAATTTAACAGTAAACAATACTTTAATACAACATTTTACTAATACTGTGTTTTTTAACTTACTGTATATAATTTCCAAAACTATGTACATCATATGTATATTATCATTGATTACATATTTGCAGACTAATAGCTCTACTGAGCTATTGCTAATGTCGCCCATGTAACAAATGATGTTGTATATATATATTATCCTTGATTTTTTTTTCTTGTAATTACAAAGCAGATGTTGAGATAGTGTAATAATCATGTAATATTAGAAGATAACTAATTAATATTATATAACTTACATCAAAATTACCGAAATTCTGAATGATTCATAAATTTGATAATTATTAAAGTACCTTAATGACTCCACCAATACACAGTCTGGTGTATATAATCTCGACCTCGGTCACACTGCTGTCCGTGCTTCCGTCGGATAAGATAGAGACAAACTTCGCCGAGTTTATCTCCCAGCAATCTTGTTAAGCTCTGTCAATGCGATGAATTTACAGAATTCTTTGGCACTGTTACAGTTTAAGTATGTATTTCCAATGTCTAGGCTTTTGGCCTGATCAAGATTGGACATCCACACATAATCCGAATAAGGTCGTCCAGCTAAGCACAATGCATGGACGTTTCTGAACAAAATAGACAGCTTCTCAATAACCGCTTTGTTTAGAGATTCAATTGATTTGTGTGCCTCAGTTTGTTCACCCTTTACAACCTTTGTTCTCCCTCTAATAACTTCAACACTTCTTGTGTGCACCTTGCTGCCTTCATGAGATTTTAGTGTCTCTACTTTTGCTGTTGTCCACGTATACGCGGATGACGTAGATTCATGGACATCTGCACACCAAGTGCACGACATTGACTCGGAGTCCACACTCAACCAGGGTCTTTCCTGCTTCCAGGATTCCTGGAACTGGCGTTTCCTTCGATTTTTTTCATACCTTAAAATTGAAAACAAACAATAGTCAGTGACAGTCCGTGTTTTACTATTAAAATGAATCGACCCTAGTCACATCTGCGACCGAGTGGCTATTTTGTTCCCTCACTAATTCGCATCAGGCGCCCTCTCAGTTTATGTCTGGATTTCAAGCGCCTACTATGATACAAAACGGACCAAATATCGCTTCCAACATGTAAACAAATATAGAAAAGACATTTACTTACTATGATGTGACTCACTGACTGAAGAAAATTCACCCTTCCCTACCCCACGACAGCGTTCTTTGTCGATCTTACCGTGTGGTTTATTCATATACATTACAACAATAGAAAAATCAGAGTACATCATGAGTATAAAAAGAAAATCGGCATGTCACTTACTTGGCGTATTTTGATGGCCGTTTCTCTGCCTTGGCCCCTGCTCGTTTCAAAAAACCCCAGCCGTCTGCTTTCGACGGTTCCGCCGCCATTTTTTGTGTCACTAGGCCAGTTTAGCAACCGACAGTTTCATTGGTTTAGAATCGTGGCTTTTGACCAATAGCTATAATGATAACAGAGTTATCTACCCACTTTGACTGGCTACCGTGCCCGTACTGTGCCCGTACCTTCTCGCGTGCGGAGGACAGATTGGCCAGTCTATCGGACATTCAGAAGACTGGTCCTTGCTGTCAGAAACACATTACGCAAGAGTCTGTTGTCTAACTAGACTCCGGTTTAGGATCGAAGTAATAAGAAAACAAAAAACAACTCAAATATATATCAATGAATTTGTTTATTTGTTGAAATATTGGCAGTCGCCCAAAATTTTTGGGGGGGCGAGTGACTACTTGACTTGTGCAATTTTCGGTCGCCCGAGCTAAACATTGGTCGCCTGTGGCGAGTGGGCGACCGTCCATTTCAGGCACCGCTGTCAGAATCAGGAAACACCCACCGGCGCTCTTCGTGACCTCATTCTTGCGCCGCAACGCTGCAACGTTTTTGCAACGCTCCAATGGCGAGGCTCGTACGGGAGTTGGAAAGCAGTGCGCCGCCTATAGCCCATAGACTGGTACTCGCTCCCACCTCTCGGCTTAGCTTAGTTACTCGATGGGTAATCGAGGTGAAGGTGGGATCGAGTACCAGTCTATATAGCCCTGTACTGGCAGCCATTTACATTTATTGGGCAACGTTAGCGAACGCGAGAATTTCGTCAGTCTTTGTGTGATTTCGCGTGACACAGCTCGGTTACGAACAGAGACAGTATGTTTTTATAACAAGTGAACACTGTTCTTGAAATGGAAACAAAGATGGAAGCTGTTGGATATGTAATCGTGCTGTGAAGGCGTGAAATCAAGCGAGCGTCGAGCGAATTTAGGGATCCCGCTTTCCTACCTGCTATATATATATAAGTGAGTGTAAGTGTGCCACAGTGCAGCCGCGAGAGCAATGGCCGCCGGCAGCGTATGTTGTACATAGGATTTGGACGGAATTTACAGGAAACTGTCGGCAATAATACTAGGTGAAAGAGAGTATAGAAACATTAAGAATTTGGTAGTAAATAGATTTCGTATTTATTTAGCATTATATTTTATTGAAACGTGCCTGTGCCTGTGCCGGTGACAATTATGTCATCACTGAGTATAGTGACAAGGCACTATAGCAAGGATTTCTATAAGCCAGAGAACTCCCAGCAGCAGCACGTTGTAATGGTTGTTCATGGAGTGTAAACATGGCGAAAGTCATCCACCTTAGGCACCTTAGGTATCACGAAGTGATGCACAGATTTCTGTGTATCATAAACTGATGCACAGACTTTCCATATATCAAGGAATGATGCAAAAACCCTAACCCTAACCTTATGTCATAAACTATAACCTTAGGTATCACGAAGTGTGTTACTGTTAGGGTTAGGGTTAGGGTTAGGGTTTTTGCATCATTCCTTGATATACGGAAAGTCTGTGCATCAGTTGATGATACACAAAAATCTGTGCATCACTTCGTGATACCTAAGTCTAAGGTGCCTAAAGTGGATTTGCGCCCATGTACATTACTGCCGCAGATGGGGTCATTGTCGTATCAGGTACTACAAATATTAGCTCTTGTACTATAGCCCGCGTTCATTAACTGCCGCAGGGCTATAGAACATTGTCAGCTAGATTTCGCAACAGCAACCTGTCACCACCTGTCTCCACGAAAAATGGATCGCAAAACGCAAAATTACCGGGCTTTAACACTTATTTATCTACATGGACATCTCACCTATCTTTTTGAACACTTTCCACAACTTTAACACCATGTATTTATCATTTTATTACTCAAAGTCAGCACTACTGGCATTCCCGTTTGAAATATTTTGGCGTGCAAACGTGTGACGTCACCGGTATTGTATATTACTGCACGCGGGAAAAATGATGTTGGGGAACTAACACTATCCCTAACCTTGGTTACCCCCCCCCCTCCCCCCTCGCCACCTCCACAACACACAAACAGCAGGACCAGTGGAAGCCACCCTGCTTTCGTAATTCGTCGTCGCGACTAATAGTTCCGGCGAAATAGTCTTGCTATGCTAAATTATACTGCGCTAAGACCTTGTACTTGTATTATTGTATCAGGTTTTTATTTCGAATTCTGTCATTGAATGTCAATCCTCTGATTTTTTTAGGAAACTGAGGTTCATGATCTATGATTTCCAGTCGTTCATTACCAGTCCACCCAAGGAGCCTATAGAAAATCGATATTCGGCACCAGCGTGATTACTGCATGAAAGAGACACGCGAATTCAAAAACGTGGCCTTTGGGTAACAATTGCTCATACAAATTCGGTCTGCCAACGAATTAATTAGCCTTGTTTATTACGTTGAAAAGTGGCATTCGTGGCTAACCATGACCTCTGTGGCCAGTATTGTCCATCTGCTGGTCTGTTGCGACCCCATTCAAGCATCAAGCTAGAATGAATTTCCGCATGAGTTAAGCCGCGCTTGACATAACTTGTGCAGGATGTATTGTTTATAGCACAGTCTTAGTATAAAAACGGTCCTGGTGTCGATCGCTTCGCCCAATAGTGTCTATCACAGCAAAGTGGAACAATGAAAGCCATGATTTTTGTTGGGTGAACCAACTGGATTCGCCTAAATCTGCCGAAACTGACTGTCGCCTTTGCACAAATTCTATTCCCAATGACACGCGTAAAATGCCTATTCTTGGATAGTGATGACATAAATGCCTCACCATCAATGTGGAGCGGTAAATAGAACGTCCTACCTGCCTTGATGTGATCGCACCTGGTGTAGCAATTCCACAGCGCTTTGAATGCTATAAAAAAATAACCGATATGCTTCGAGTGCTATTTTTTGAGGCATAGCACACAACAAGCACACGTCGGCGTTCGTTTAGCATCCACAAATTGCAAAGCCCTTTTCAATCTTTCAGAAAAATATTCAATCCATGCAAATTTGACAGCCGTTTTTATGTCCGTATGTGGCATTCTAAATACCAAAATGCTCGTCATTCACGTGCGTTTTTTTACGAATTTTTTTATTGATTCTATAGAATATCAAGTTCGTCCATAGGTGAATGCAATTTTATTTCAATGTAATCAGTTCTAGTCACGTAGGCGGACTACTGAACTATGCACCGACTTGGCATTCCCGCAAGCAGACGGCAAACAGTAATCGCCTTGAGGCGGAGGTGGGGTCGAAGAAAATTGCAAAAACTCAAAAGCCGAGACAGGCGAATATAAACAAAATTTGGGGCAATGTGTGCAGCGGTGTTTTGTCGGGACACGAATTTTTATTGAATTTGACAGATCCCCGAAAAAAACGTTTCTATACAGAACGTGACCCACTATTAATCACTACGTACCGGTTATTCCTGTTAGGTTGAGGATGTGACGCCTCATCGCCGACCAATAGAGTGGTCAGCAGCTTGTGGCAAATAAAGTAGGCGACGTTTTGTGCTGCCTTATTTTAGGCTGGCTATCGTGTGTGGCATGACACATACACATTGAAATGGGTGGATGGTTATTGGTATTTAAAACGCATTCTTCAATGTATGGTCCCCATTGGACTGCGGAGAGCTGTTTTTTCAGGCACAAAGTGGTGTCGCTTAGTAAATTCGCGATATTTTTTAACAAAGCGCCGGACAACATATGTCAATAATTTCTAATGGTGCACAGCTGAAATACATGGGTACCACCACTAGTTTAATATTGGCCACATCGGCCGAAACGAACCGAAATACTATTTTTCAGCTCCTGAAATTCAATTCTAAGTATAGGATCCTATGGAGAATTCTAATAGTGGTCTGTTCTCTGTCACGCTGAAAAAATTTTAACT
>NW_014577073.1:188458-204380 GCF_000485595.1 Priapulus caudatus
ATTAATGATTACATATATGATTACATATATAATGACAGGATATATGATTACATATATGTAGCCTGTCAGATCAAAACATGCCGTAGGACTCAATTCGGACATTATGAGTTAGCAGTTTTATCAGAAAGACCATTCAATTCTGGTTATTTTGACACCAAGATCTTCTTTCTAGGTCACATGGTTCGGAAGTTATGAGCATTTGAGTAGTTGGAATCGGGCCGATTTTGGAAAACAAAGTTCAGAGTAATTAGGTCATAAAGTTTAAAGTTTGTTTTCATTTGGCCTTCATTTGGACAAAAATCTGAAAAAATATCTTCCCATTGAGCTAGACACATGAATTTTTGCATTCACGTACCAGACATAATAATCATCCACTGTATGAAGTACGAAAATGGTAGCTTACAGTTAAGGCAAGTAATTCAGGTAATTAATTAGGGTAATTAAAACATTAATTATCTGGACTTTTTGGACACGCAAATAAACACATAAAGACACACTTTTGGCCAGTTTTATTGATGTAACATCGAACATGGATAACTACTATTACTAAAGGTATTTATGACCACACAAAAAAATCGTTTTTTACTACTTTTAGGTGAAAAATCACCTATAACTCAGAAAGAACATTGAAGTCCTACGGCATGTTTTGATCTGACAGGCTACATATATGTACCTCGGGTACATATCTGTAGACTAGTACCTGATACGACAACGACCCCTTGAGCATTGGCATTACTGCCAGTGCCACGGCACTGCGATAGACCGCAAGTCCGAACGGAGCACTGCTAATTATATTATTAGCAAGGTATCTTTAAAGTGATCATCATAATTACTGTTCCGGTCATAATTCCTGATTATTATTACCTGTTCGACGATGGGGACGAACAATTATTTTCTAATCCTAAACTTGTGCAACAAAAATTCTAAGTTTTCAGTCCATGCGCATGGAACTACGTACGCGCCACCTACCGGGTGAAAACTGTAAACTAAAAAATGTATGGTTTAACCCGATTTCATAAATCTCCTGAACGAGATGAAAAGATGGAATGCCTAACTCTGCATATGTACTTGAATATTACACTGTTTCGCTTACCGAAAACTTGGTTTTTAATATACATAAATGTACACGAATGCAGGGTTCGCGCTCTGCTGTTGCGAATAATCGGCTCAATTTTAACCGGTGATATCATATCGCAGCGAATACGAGATAAACAAATGGCAAAATGTGTGAGGTTGCGTGTAAATAGGCAATTCGGTGTAGCTAGTAAAAAAACTAATTACGCAGTTTTAATCGTCAGCAGGTAATAATACTGCATAATGTGTATAAGTTATAACCTGACTAAACCTGAGTTACACTATTCTCGAGCAGTACAGCTTGTGCACCAGTCGGTGCAGTGTCAGTAGACAGTACCTCATTATCACTACACTACAGTGACTACTCACTACTCTCAGTACTGACACTAGTAATACTAATAGTATCAGTATCAGTGCCAGTGCCAGTAGCCTGTAGGCAGTACTGGCAGTAGGCCTACTACTAACTTATAATTAGTATTAATATTTAATAATAATTTATTACTAATTATGACTTAGTCTTAGTAATACTAATAGTATTCATTACTTTCGTAGTAGTAGGGACACCGGTTAACTTGACTCGTTAAGAAATCAGATTTATAGCAGTGCATCCATAACTGCTAACACTATTTCAGTATTTGTTCCCTCAACTAGCTAAACTGTAATGTTGCACACTTGCCTACAGGTATTCGCCATGGGTACCAAAGTTCTAGGAATGCGATTGGTAACGGCATCTGTGATATTGGTCTCTGTGTGCTCTGTGTGGGCACAGGTACATCGAGTACCTCAGCCTCACAATGAAGTAAAGCTTGCAACCAGCGAAGAAAGGAAACTGGAGCCACCTAAAGACAACGCGCAAGCAACGCCAGTAAAGAATGACGACAGCACGGCGTCGCCACATCACCAAAAGAAAGGTGAATTCAATCAGGAAGATGGATCACTTGCTACCCAGGACTCTGGGAAAACGGAAATGCATAATCAGCAGTCGGTGAAAATAGATTCAGCCGAAACCATACAGTTGGCAACAAAATCTGACCCAAATTCCCACAATGTGGCGCAAGGTGATAGAAAATCAGACGATAATAGCGAGATCAATGGTGCATCTGCTAAAAATGAAGAAGAACTATTGAAAGCCGTGTTAGATGACCTAGCTGGGAATGTTGAAAAGTACAAGCAAGAAAGAAGAGAGGAGAAGATGAATATTCAGAGTAGTGATCAGGAATCTGCTGTAGAAGAAACAGGTGAACAAGTACCAGCACCCATAGTAGACCAGTTTATGACTGAGGAACAAAAAACGGGTACGTTTTGTAGGAGACTAATCATGAAGCAAAAGTAAATTAATTAGTTTATTTGATGAGGTATTGCAGTACAAATTGCATTACAGTAACGATAATATGTTGGCAGTTGTGTTAATGCCATAATATGAATAACGATCTCAATAAACTTTACACAAGATTATATCTAACTCTATATATTTGATGGAAATTTCAGCACTTACGTTCTATGAGCAAGGAATGATGCTTTTAAATAAAACTAAAGCAACGAAAGCTGACAAAAAAGCGTAAGTTTAAATATACCTATTGCATGCAGGCAGCTGCATGTGTCAATATAATATATACCATTAAGTACTATGCTTCTATAAGAATCATTACAACTATATCTGTAGCAGAGCTATTAAATAATCATCCATTTTATTTCTCTAATAATCAATTGCTAATAATCAGTTGCTTCTTAAAATCGTTTTTCTTTTTACAGAGCTTACCGATTACTGGAACAAGCATCTAAGCTTGATCACAGTGCTGCACAGGTTCTTACAGCCTATGCATACTTGTATGGTGACTATCTCCACCTCAACATCGATGAAGCAAAGGCTATATTTAGCGACTTGTCACAGAAACAAGGTTGCTTTCAGTCACAAGGAGTAAGTGTTAGTAATAACAGCCCTCCGGTGTAAGCTGAAGATAAATTTACTGTTTTAACAATAAGCAATATATCAGAAAATTCTAGCACAGTGAGAGTTTAAATGAATTTTTATACGTCATGTAATTGCATATGCACCACATGAGTTGATTTTCAGTAATCCACATCCATATCTCTATTTTTCCCAGGCTCTCGGTCTGATGCATGCCACTGGACTTGGGTTGAAATCTAATCAAGCAAAGGCACTTGTCTATCTCACATTTGCAGCTCTTGGTGGAGATGCTATGGCACAGATGGCATTGGTATGTAGAGTAAATACATATATCAACCCCAAAAATAAGTACACAGTAATGCTCTAATACCATCGCCACTTATATTCGTCAAAAACTCAGAACACTTTGCATAATGGGTGTTTAAGACTAGTGGCTCACTGGTTTTTTTACCCGCAGGGATATCGATACTGGTCAGGAGTTGGTGTGGAACAGAGTTGTGAGGCAGCTCTTACTTACTACAAAAAGGTTGCCAACAAAGGTAAACTGGTGTTTACGTGTAGTTAGATGGTTTATATAGTTAGTGAAATGCTAGAAATTTTATATTTGAAATTCCAGTTATTTTATATCTATGAAATGAAATGGTTTTAATTTAAAATCACTGAAAGATTCTTAATGCCTTTTGGCTGTTGAGAGATTTGGCTTTTTGCAGACTTGCGAGAAAGTAAAAGTGCCTTCCCTGGAATGCATTGTCTGTTATTGTGACGTGATATTTGCGAACCTTGCATGTCAACATACCTGGACAAGTGTATATCTTTCTCAGTCCAGTGAGTGATAATAACTGAAGACATTCTTGTCATATATTTGGTTGACCTGTGTCATGATATATGTTACTCGTCATATCACAGTTGCTGCGGATGTGTCCATTTCTGGAGGAGTCGTGGTGCAGAGAGTCCGACTGCAGGATGAAGTGGAAAACACGGGGCAAAGCAGTGGCATGCTTGATGATGACTTAATTCAGGTGGGTTCATGATGCTTTAATTTTTTCACTGTGATTATTTTACCAGTAATCTATATCGATAAATTATTTGTTTACATGTTTGGTTTGGCACATAAATGCTTATCATCTGTACGAAAGTCACAAGTTTTCTGGAATTAATTGTAGCATCTGTAATTTTAAACACTTCGTTAGGTATCACTTTTAGAAATAACTAATAATGTGCCATGGCAACTGCATTTTACTTACACGTGGCTTATAATTTGAGTTCGTGTGCTTTCAGTACTACCAGTTTTTAGCAGAGAAGGGAGATATTCAAGCTCAGGTTGGACTAGGTCAACTCCACTACCAGGGTGGTCGTGGGGTTGAACAAGACCACGAGGTATATTAGACACTAATAGTTTTCTATAAATAATAATTGCTAATCAACAACGTTAATATGTCCGTATCACATATACATAAATTGTTAGTATTTGGGCTTTAATAAATATCAGTGAGCATATTTGTATGATTGGATTTTCTCTATTGCATTTGTATTTATTTTACATGCAGTAAGGACGCAGTTAGTCATTATTTATGAAAATTAATTTCTTATTCTAAAACCAATTTATATTGCTTTTGTAGTAAAATTACAGTTACTTGTGCTGTTAATTTGGTTTCATATTCATATCTGCAGAGGGCACTAAACTACTTCCATCAAGCAGCTGATGCTGGCAATGCTAATGCCATGGCCTTTCTTGGCAAAATGTATTCAGAAGGTGGCACGTATGTTAAGCAGAACAATGAAACTGCCTATGTCTACTTCAAGAAGGCTGCAGATCTAGTAAGTTTCTACTTTTACCAGTGCTTGAATTTTTCATTCATAGATTGATCACAAGATGTGTTGTAAAGCCAGCAAACTTAGAATCAAGTTTAAACAGCATCCGGTCATTATAATACAACTATTGCAAGCACGTAACTATTGCTAGCAGTGTACATGTAATGTAAACTAGAGCTTGACTACCTCTAGGGGAATCCGGTCGGACAGAGTGGCCTCGGTATCATGTACATGTATGGTCGCGGCGTGGAACAGGACTACCACAAGGCATTCAAATACTTCTCGCTTGCCGCTGACCAGGGCTGGGTAGATGGTCAGCTGCAGCTAGGCACCATGTATTTTAGTAAGTGTTCTCAGGCTAACAAACATCTTTTTGTCGGCTATCGCCTAATTTTGGCTCGTTAGCATTTATAGGTGAGAGTGTTTTTGCAGGGTGATCCAACTGTATTTTTCTAGATTAATGATTGTAGAAGGCAATCCAAGTGAATTCTTCTAAATTTATGACAAATGTGATAGAAAATTGTATTACTCTAAGAAATTCACAAATGTGGTTACATTTTCAGGTGGCTTGGGAGTGAAGCAGGATTTTAAGATGGCAGTCAAGTACTTCAATTTAGCCAGCCAATCCGGACATATTCTGGCTTTCTATAACTTGGCTCAAATGCATTCTACAGGAACTGGAGTTGCTAGGGCTTGTCACACATCTGTGGAGGTATTACACACTACTAACGCACGTGCTAAATGATTTCAAGTTGTTCTGCTTGTTCAGTATGTACAATGTTTATTTATTCTTTCGAAATAATGTGATTTAACTATAGCATAATCAACAAACAACTGAAACCAACCAAGGTAATGCAGTCATGTATAAAAGCTATCAAGCTACTAGTAAATAAGAGTCGGTGCATGTAAAAAATTTCCTGATGGGGCCATTTGCAATGTCATGTGTATGAACTGCCCACTGAAACACAAGTATGTATGAACTGCCCACTGAATACGCATGAAACTGCGTCTGAAACATGAGCACACATCTACCGCCCACGGAAACACCAACGTAAAAAGTTGCACTTTGACTGCACTGCACGTGTTCACTCGCAGCTGTACAAGAACGTGGCGGAGAGGGGAGAGTGGTCGAGCATGCTCATGGAAGCCCATCAGCAATACAAGGAAGGTCAGACCGACCTCGCACTCATCAAGTACCTGCTGCTGGCTGAGCTTGGCTATGAGGTGGCGCAGAGCAACGCAGCATACATCCTCGACCAAGGTGCTCACTGGCTTGTGGCGCGCACACCGTACCGGTTTTGTTCGTCATTACATTGTTTTGCTCGCGTGTGAAACAGGTAATCAGCTGGTAGTCCTAGCCTGGTTTTTCTTTTGGTCTCGATTAACAAAGTGTTGACCGCTCTGGTTGCATAGAAAATGGGTGAATTAGAGTAAACAGGCAAATATAGACATCACTTATATTACTCGTTACACAAGTATATAACGCACAGCATGTATACGTACGTGTTCACAGTCGTGAATTGCATCATGCAATTAACTTGTGTAGAAAAGCTGAACGAATCTTTGATGGTTGATTGATTAGATTAGACGCTGCAGTTACTATCAATGTTGTCGTTATAATTTCAGGGGAATCCTCCCTGTTTCCTACATCAGAGACCTACCCACGTGCTCTTCTGGAATGGAGCAGATCTGCTTCACAGGGTACATCTGTTAAAAACCCATTTGATATGCATTCAATGCAAGAAATTGTATTTTATGAGCGCATGTGTTATTGTTGTGCACACTATTTTCTATCTCGTGATATTTAGAGTACATGCTATTCATATCTTATGCCTTCTATTCATTGTTTCAACATTATGGAATAACATAGATAAATGAGATAAACAAATAATTAAGCAAATGCATCAGATTTCTTTATTTTTTTAATTAATATCTGTTGATATGTGTAAATGTTTTGATCTGTAAATAATGAATTGAATTGTCTGATAACAAGCACGCCACCCTAACATATTAATTAAATAACAGCCTAGTGTTATTTTATGCGGCAGGGTACACCGTCGCCCGAGTGAAACTCGGTGATTACTACTACTATGGATACGGAACGGAAATCGACTATGAAGCAGCCGCGGCCCACTACCAGGTGGCGTCGGAAACGCAGCACAATGCGCAGGCGATGTTCAACCTGGGCTACATGCACGAGATGGGCCTCGGTTTGAAGCAGGACGTTCACTTGGCGAAGCGCTTCTACGACCTGGCTGCGGAGACGAGCACGGAGGCGCAGGTGCCTGTAACTCTCGCGCTCGCCAAGCTGTCACTGCTGCATGGAGCTGACTTCGGCTGGGAGTACTGGAAAACGGTAAGATCGAGTTAATCTCATGTGATATAAAGATGAAACTAACATAATAATAATAATAAGAAGAAGAAGAAGAATAGTAATACTAATAGTAATTATATATATATAAACTGTAATAGTTTTAATTTTTACCTGTTGATGACATTTACTTTAATTGATGAACTCATTGCATTTCCTTAATCTCACTCGATAGATTTTTATTTGGGAAATGTATGCTGAGATGTGAGAGGTGTTTAATTTTGTGGCATTTTTATACACAATGAAATGCTTACAAGTGACAAAACTTATTTTCCTTTTTTCAGCAATACCCTTCACTTGACATGCAAGTGTATCTAGATTTAGTGGGACCCAATTGGGACCTGTATTTGATAACCATCTTGGCAGGGTTGTTAGCTGGTATTGCATACCTTCGTTTTTTCCATCGGTGATTTCTGCCTTACCCGAATCAGATGATACTGGCAGAGATGTTGGTGCTTTCGGCAAGCCTAGTGTTAGACCTTCACCTTTTATCGCAGTCATTCAAACATCGTGGTTGCATTTCGAGCCCATTCGCCACACGACTGCCATCTTCATCGGGGCAAGCCAACGTCGGACGTGGTTTACATGGTCTATATAGTAATGGTGTCCTAGTCGTCGGTGGCTCTTGTTTAATGAGCAATGGTTTCTACTGCAATTATTGCACATGCAATGACAGCTGTAGTGTGTGTGCCCCTCTGGTGGCCAGAACATGCAACCTCTGGTGCAGCACAAGACGTGTGTAGTGGAGCGTGCAAGCGTGAGTTCTCTCGTTGTTGTAGAGAGGCCGATTTTTGTACATAATTTTGAAAACAGCTTTCTATAGATGTTTGTCAATTTGTGGCGTATTCCTATGCTTGCAATATTGCGAGTGGATTAGTGCACTGGGAATACCTCACAGCAAGTGTATTTAAAACTCGTTAACAATAACTCATGGTATAGTGTCTCTATCTATATAATGGATTATGCACAGGATGGACCAGTAATCGGAATAAAAGTGGCCACAGCTGTTGTTTTCCCTGGTGTGCTATTACAAAAGTATATGGTGATACTTGTCGCTGTTGAAGTTAAATATGCGATAGTTTTATTTGCACCAGTATTTTTTAGGACAGCTGATAAATACTGCATAGGTATTAGGCTTGCAGTGCACATATTACTGTGCCCTACCAGTAAACAAGCATGAATTTTCCAATCTTTCTCAGCAAATTTCATTTATTTATTTTATATTTACACCGATTTAGTCTACCATTAGTAACCGCACGTGGTATCTCTATGTAAATTGAACTTTTGAAGTTTATAAACGAAACAGTGTCAGTTTAAAGCCGAGTTTTTCCAGCAATACCCACGATTACTGTCAGGGTTCATTATGGGGCTTTTTTGATGGATTTGGATTTTTTGTCTAGGTTTATCAATTTATATAACCCAACGGCTTTAAAAATACGTAGAACTGTAGAATCCAGGTTTGTATAGAAAAAAGGTGAATATAAGAAATATGTGTTCGCACGTATTGTGTACGTGGTTCCATGTACTGATTGTCCTACTACTAGGAACAAACTGAGAAAAATTAAACGATGATGAATAAGAAAATAATTTTTGTCATTTTTTGTAAACTTTTTGTCACTAGTATGCCACGTTACTAATAAATTCTGGTTAGTCACGTATATTTATCATCATCACTACAATGTTTAGGACTTCTAGTGTGCGTGCGTGCGTGTAGAAGAATGGTCAAGTATGCCCAGTCACACGTTTCTGTTGTCAAGTGATTTCCGTGGGTTTAGAAAACATGGCAGTAATGGTATTGCCATTGACTATTATTGTGAAATGTTAATTATGAATGTAATAAATATTTGTACAACATTTTGGAATACAATCATAATAATGAATATTTTTTTAATAAATACAATTTATTTAAATAGTCATCTCTAAATAGGTAAATAGTACCTCACAATGCGAGCACCTAAGAAAGGTTTTCTTTTACATGTAAAGCAAAAAGCAGAGCACTGCTCTACTAATAGTGTCCGTGATAATGTCAGTGAAAAGTAGAAACCGCATTGCTTCTATTTTAAAAACTGCAAAAATAAAAATAATCATTACCAGAAATACAAATATATAGCTGGTATTTGGAGAAGGGCATTACTCATTTTGTTAAATTCCTGACACATGGAGAAAAAATAGGAGGGCAGCCGATAAAGGAAAGTGGTCATGTCACTAGACCAAGATCTGACACATGGATAACTTTTTTTTTCTGACGTAAACAAAAAATAATAAAATTTGCATTTACGTAACATAATAGGTAGGTAATATGATCTTACAACTTACAGATAACAAATTCAAGCTGTGAGCAAATTTACAGTTGCCGATTATTTTGATTAGCATTACGAGTGCTATATACATTTTTCAAACATGATGATTGTAGTGTCATTATTATACGAAATTTTCTCACCACTTCACTGAGTTCATAATAGCAATACTTCAAGGCCACCTTTGTGCATGCTGCTGGCATATTATCACATATGACAAATCTCTGCTGCAATAATGCTGTTGCTTCTTATCTCAACAACAACTTGAATCACAAGAAAGGTAATTCACGAGCAGGTGCGCTCTGTGCTCGTTCATGTTCCATGTGTGATGAGCTGTAGCTGTTCAGTCTGCTCGCCTACTCTATGCCTAACAGATCTGCTGTAGAGTAGCCCACGCAAGCTTTTGGGCAGTTCACCCCACTCCGTCTCTAGAATATCTTTGTGGTCAATGGCCAGCTTTATGCATATTCGCACCAGTGAAGGAGGCGTGAAGCAAAACGTGAGAATTTCTTTCGAGTGATCCTGCATAGTAATAAATGCATAATATTAATCTAATCATATTTAATTTAAATTATCGCATCAGGAAATTTGTGCGGATACAGAAAGATGGAAGCCAAGATTAGATCTTGCAGTAGCTTTACTAATAGTGACGCATTTAGCATGAGGCTGTCTCAGCACTGAAAATTAGACAGAGTGCACTCACGGAGAGTGCATACCTCCGTCAACGACATACGACTCACAAACACACGAATAACCCACGATATACGCCAGCGTACTGACATGTACACGCTGGCTTGCTGGCTTGCTGCTCGCTCGCTCGTTGCTGCTGCTCGCTCACATGTACACGCTCGCTGGCTTGCTGGCTGGCTGGCTCACTGACTCGACGCGCTAATATCAATCGCGCGAACACACGAACACACTAACACACTAACACACTAACACATGAGAGTGAAAACATAACCTCCTCCAACTCCGTTGGGCGGAGGTAATAACACGGTAATTCATCAGTTTCACCTTGGCAACAAATCTCTGTGATATTTGCATAGATCTTTACTATTCTGCTGAGAACCTACACTGTTATCGTCGTGATCAAGGATATCCTTCTGGCAACCTCCAAATACCATCACTTCACCGTAGTTGTTCAGACATGCAGTGTGCCACAGACGTGGCTTGTTCCCTGGAACATCCAATTGCGTCCACTGCAGTAGTTCCGTGTCAAGTATCCATCCATCACCTGTGACATGTGAGCAACGCACAGTAATGCAGAGCTAGAACGTCATGTAATGTGTTTTTCCTATACTCTACTTTTTGCGATCTAGTAAAATAATAATGCAATATATCCTCTCACTTTTGAAACATTCAGAGATTAAAGCTAAACATTGGTGAGATAAATACAATAAAATTGAGACATCTAATTATTATAAAAAAGAACCATGTCCTTCTTCACTGTGTATCATTACTAATATGCTGACACCAACCCATATAGAAATCGAGAAAACTAGCTGAATGCAGATACAAACAGCTAGGATACAAATAGGACTGCTCAGAGCGCAGACCAGTCATCACTGCAAGTTATGCAGAAATATATGCAGTCAACATTACAAATAGTCTTACTAAGGGGTTTCCTGTACTGGGTATAGCCTCCATAGAGAAATATCTGTCGCTGTGAGATTGCTGTGAAGCTATGCCATGTTCGTCCACATGGCCAGAGGCCTGGTGCACATATGCTGTGTACAGAAAATTAACTGAACTATTAACTCATACAGATATAATGCTAAATGTGTGTGACGGCATGAACATGTGTGGGTTCATGCCAGCAGCACGTAATAATTTCCTGAAAATATAGCAATTGCAAAGGACTATTATTTCAAATATTTATCTCCAGTATCAGTTACCTGCCACTCCACGTTTTCTTTTTAAGATCTAAACAATGAAGTTCAGCTGTTCTGACTAACCCATGGCGTCCACCAAACATCCAAACCTTGTCCCCTATTTTAGTTGCTGCATGTGCAGCCCGTGGTGATGGTGGTTCACCCTATACACGAATACAAAATGCATGCGAGTGCTCTGTTCGATAAAATTACACATAATATATAGCTAATATTAGTCGTAGACTGAATAATTATAATATTAAATTGAATATTGAATATGATGTACTTGACATTAATTATATTTGCAATTGATTTTAAACAATTGATTTTCAATCATGAAATTGATCTCACACACTACAAGATACGAAGAAGATAGGATAGAATAGATTTTAAAAATTAAATTGCTTTTTAAGAACAAGCTCCTATAGTATTAGAAGATGGTTTTAATCACTAGTGTCAGTTAGAGGAAAGTTGTTTACATATATCATGAACACGTGCTTAAAACATATATTACTACTACATTAGATTATTAGATATCTTTATATTAATATAATAACATTCTTAGACATATGTTCATGAATATATAACATATAAATATATACCTTGTACTGAGGATTACTCCAAACTAATGTTTCAGGGTCAAATATAATAATCTGATTATTCCATCCCCTCTCTTGGTAACTCTGCAGAAATAATGGAGGAATTTACAGCTTTCTATACTCTAGCTCAACTTGCACCAACTAAAGTTAAAAACTAGACATTCTTATACAAAATAGAAGTATTCAGATACTTAACATAAATCATTAAAAAACAAAACGTGTAAACCATTCTGAAAACCAATGCTTACAAACATAGTTCCTGGATTAAGAAGGAAACTGCCATTATCATGCAATACTTCAACCTCAGGATCTTCATCGAATGGAACACCGAAGCCACCAAAAAAATGCAATCTGAAAGCATTAAAATAAAACGTATGGTCGCAAACATTCACCTTTGCAATAGCTTTAAGAAAATGTGTGTGTTAAATTTGAATTCATTATGCAACACCAAGCTCTTAACACTGTATCATCAGATTTTGTGGCAGCTCGTCACTAGATGCAAGAACGATTTTCACACTTCTATCATACAGATAATTGTGAAGTGCGAAAAATGAGTGTCAAATCGACTTGGTGTCATTACTAGTTGGCAGTGCATGTAACTGTACGTAGGTGCATAGATAAGAATGTTCCAGCCTTTTGGGGATATCGCAAACAGTGGACGACACTGTCCCCACTAACATCCCTGCAGTCTTCGTTTACCACAATTTAAAATAAGAATATGCAAACACAAATCATGGCCACTGCCTATTCTTACTTTCCCTCGTGAGACCAACCGACAAACTTGTCCCTCGGAGCGGGCCGTTTTCCTTTGCATGGCACTCTTTCCCAGGAGAGCGAGCTCAGGTCCAGCCTATGAAGCTCCCCATAGTGGCCCTCTAAAGAGTGCCCGCCGTAAATATACAGGTAATGGTCCACGAGCACGGCACACGCTCCAGACAGGCCGGGTGGAAAGTGAGGAGTACGTCCATCTATGGGCAGCATTCGCCTACAGAATTCACAGACGTGTAATTATTATGACAAGGTGGCTATCAAAAAGAGATTGAACATGAGTTGTCCACTTCGGCAGTAATCATCGGACCGTCTTGCATGCATCACATATACATAGTATTCCCGTGATCACATATATTAACTAGAAAGGGCAGTTGTCGCCAACTACATGTATCCCCCGTGTTCTCCCTAAGATGTGTAAGTATACGAAGTTTGGTAGCGCTAGGTCAATTAGGGGTCGAGTTATAAGCGGAAGGGAAATTGTCTGCGGCGGCGGCGGCTGGGGAGACATGAAACCATAGTATCCCCGCCGACTTCGTCGCGGGGGATACAAATATCAACTATTCTTAAGTGCTGTATTATGGTATAGTCCTCAGTTTTCACTGCATTCACATTTTTTTACATTGCTAGGTGTACATTAATTACATAGCTATTCCACTTACCACCACCACTTACCATATCTCAAACTCAGTATCATAAATCCACAGTTCATTCGTTGATACGTAAACGTTCTCAAGTGGTCCATCATCGTGTGTTACTTCCTAAAAGAAATGATGTAGCATTTTACTATGAAATCTAAACATGCACTATTCCAGGCTATGGCTGTTTATGCATTTGGCTTTTGCAACTTCTCATATACACTTATATGTGACAGACCACAACTTGTACGTATAATTACCGTTAGAATGGTGGGGTGAGGATTAAATTAGGGTCAAGGGAGGAATGTCAAGTACCTAAAGCTAAGATGGTGCCCAGGTCAAGAATTTGATGTCCCATCATCAGGAGTCTATCAATAGACTATTGATAGTCTATTAATAGACTATTGATAAGACTCCTGCCATCATCTCTAGAACTGGTTGTTACCAACAGCTGTGCCTATGATGACACATAACACATCAAGAATGGTGCGTGGTGACCATTTTAATCATGTGGCATACCATCTGCTGCTATTTTTGCCTTTTTGACAGTTATCTTACACTTATTCTGTCTACCCAGTTTGTTGGGCTTAGGTCAGTGTAGTTAATTGGTTAGGGTTGTGGTTCAGTTATGGCGAGAATGTATTTGTTTTTATCACGGTGAGAGGTTACATGTGATTTGCTGGTGGGCCAGTACCCACTTTCCCTAGCTCTAGTACTATAGCCCGCGTACAGTTGCCGCAGGGCTATAGAACATTCATACATGTGATTTGCTGGTGGGCCAGTACCCACTTTCCCTAGCTCTAGTACTATAGCCCGCGTACAGTTGCCGCAGGGCTATAGAACATTCAATTACGAATGCTAGGGATCAACCCGCTGACTGGCGCTGAATGGCCGTTTGACGTTCGTAAATAATGTTTGTTCTCAAGAAATACCGCAAGCAGACCATTTCAACGTTAGTTAGAGGTTAAACTTTAGTAGCTGATATAACTTAAGACATATTCACTTCGGATAAGAGGCATTAATTGCCTACCACAGACGTTTTATAGCCGTGAGTAACCGTGAATAAGTTGGTCGCTAGCATTCGTAATAGAATGTTCTATAGCCCTGCGGCAACTGTACGCGGTCTATAGTACTAGAGCTACCACTTTCCCCTACTCTCACCACTGGCACTGCACTGGCACTGAGCACAGAGCAGGTAACACCCCCTGTACTGTAACAATAACATGAGTCTAAACAGAGGAATTGCTCCGACATGCGATTGGAGGATAAAAATAGAATTCGTGACGTTTCATTTTCATTTTGGCATTTAGCCTACGAGCGATACTCCGCGCACACATTTGTTAATTAAGCTAATCGCGCTTCAATAAACTCAAGACTCACAAGGATCATATAGCTAAGACATGTGTATATAATGGCTAGAATTTATAGAAATGTAACTCAAATCATTCGCGCCAATTAGTTAGTTAGTTAGTTAGTTAAGGATAATAGGTTGTAATAGGCCTAGCCTAATGTGCACCCATATCTTGCGATTTCCTGAATCGGTCGATTCTGGCCTTAAATTCGTTAGTCGTGATAGCTGCGACTGCACTTTGTGGCAATTAGTCTCTCTTATTCATGCTGTTTGTGCACAGAGCGCGCGTGCGGTGTACTTGTGTGTTGCAGATGAGCATTTGACCGGCATTTACGGGTAATTATTGGCAATAATAGGCGAAATAGAGTAGAGAAACATTAAGACTTTGGTAGTAAATACATTTCGTGTTTATTTACCATTATTTTTTTTATTGAGACGTTCCAAGTGCATGTGGCTGTGCCGTGGCTGTGCCACAGGCTGTGGCTGTCGTACCCAAACTTGGAATTTGCACAAACTGTGACATCTTGAGATCGTGCAGTGATAGTGCTGCCCAAACTGCGGATTTCCTAGTTTGGCTGCCCAATCTCAAGATTGAGCACGCTGAAAACAGTCGATAATTCAACTACACTTCTAAAATGGCGATTGTGGCATATGCGAGTATAACTGAGGCAAACTAGGAAGGAATTTCTCTAATGGTTATCAAATTATCTAATCATTTATTATTTTAACAAAGACACATTTGCCAAACACATCGAAGAGTGCATGAACGCCTATGAATTCCAAGTTTGTGCAAGCCCTGCTCACCTTGCCCAAACTAGGGATTCTCCTATTATTGTCAATATTGAGCAAATTATCTCAACTATCCATATATAATTTGTTAACCAATAATGCCAATATCATGAATATGGCAATATGCAAACACAATCAAGAAATAAGATATGGGAACTCAGTCATTGTAATGATATAACATTTCGTAGCCTATGATTCCAAGTTTGTGCAACCCCTGCTCACCTTGCCCAAACCCTGCTCACCTTGCCCAAACTAGGTTTTGCAATTATTGTCAATATTGAGCAAATTATTTCAACTATCCATATATAATTTGTTAACCAATATCATGAATATGGCAATATGCAAAAACAATCAAGAAATGAGATATGGGAACTCAGTCATTGTAATGATATAACATTTCGTAGCCTATGATTCCAAGTTTGTGCAACCCCTGCTCACCTTGC
>NW_014577073.1:204390-214738 GCF_000485595.1 Priapulus caudatus
AAGAATTAAAAGTGTCACTTATTTTATTGTTACTCTGTTAATGACCAGCCTCATCTCAGGTATGTTGCCGTCAAGTTTCCAAAATAAATCATTCGTCATTTGACCATACCATGACCCCATATCTAAAAAATAACTCCAGAAAGATAGACTCCCTCCGCCACTCGAAACCCGACGAGCCATGGCCCTAAGAAAAGAGGTATTGCATGACACAGAGTTCCTAGGCATACTCGTAGATCACAAATTGCTAAATTGACCAAAATCCAAATCGACGGCGGCGGCCATCTTTGAATTCCAAAGAAATGCTCAACGTTGGGCAGCAGGTAGCAAACCAAGCTAAATCCAGGCTCATCATAACCTATATAGAACACATTCCATGAAAAAAGTTAGAGTAATGTAAGCATGTGCAGGGTCAACATTTTTGGCCACTGGACTAGCAAGCCGATTAACTTTTCAGGTTGTGTGTTTCAACAGTTATCTTAATATGCTTAAATGCCGACCGCTATAAAGTCCGTTACGTTGTCACAGTGACGTTAAACTTGTTAGTACCGGCCTTGCTCAATATCAGCTGACATGTCTTAAATAAATTGGTTAAAAATGCCTTACAAAACGTCAAAATACATTACTATATACTGTTAGTCAAGCGAGTAAATTTTTAAAGCTAGTCCATGTTTACCATAACAGATGAAGAAAGTTTATCACCCAATCGTACTAACAATAAATTGTTACCCATGTGGTTAATTATGGGCATTATAAGGTTAATAGACTGTAATCTTCTACTTTGGTCAACAGTTACTTTAAATTGTTACAAAACTATACATCCACGTATATATAATATATTCGGAAATTTCGTAATTTTAACTGTAATCGCCCCATGGTCACGCAAATCAAATTGTTAGCCCTATGTTTAATCATCGCCACAACGACCATTAGTAAAACCCGTAGTCTTGTATTCTTTCAGCGAGTTAACTATAAATTCTTGACGCATAATTCCATACATCACATCCTATAATGTTTTGAAGCCCTGAATTAAATCATGCTAACATCGTAACAATAAATTATTAAATAGTGGTATTCTAAAGTAATTCTAACTGGCCAGTTTATCATATTATATATGCGCTACCTCCCAAAAAAAATTTACCAATTCAAATATATGGCAATTGATGACGCTCACAGAAAAAGTTAGCAACCCATTTTGCAAGGTATATCATTGTTTCATCTGTCAGTTTAAAATATGTTTTCTTCGCACAACCTCATGGGTGTACGCCGTGCAAGTTAGTCCTCTTAGTGCTTTTTGAATGAACACAGCATGCGCAATTTTAGCTTCGAGGTGTCCCATTTCAATTGAAAAACACGCACGAGAACGTGCCCCAAACCTGCTATCACAGTGGCGGTGAATTACAAGTCACATTTCTGCATGACCGCACAATACGCAGGAGGAATCAGTTCGATGTTACGAATAGCGACATAATGCGCATACTGGTCTCGCACAAACATCGTCATCTCATTTCTTCATGCAATATGTGTGCCGATCTCTCTGATGTTCACTATATGCAAAGTGTTACATAGGACAGAGCGTCATGGGGCCGCTGTACAAATTCTAGGTGAAAACCGCGTAAGACCAACAAATGTGGAACGGCACGCGCCGAATCAAAAGCTTTGCTCTCGCCCCTTCCCCCCATCTGTCTGACCGTCGGCCCACGTCTAAGTCGACGAAGATCATGCCCCACGTCCAAATCGTCTGCCTTCTGTGTCCCCCCCTAAAATTCCGGACTGTTCCGCTGGCAGCTCATGGAGCCGGTGCGGCCGACCTATTGCGATTTTGAGCGCACGTCGCATAGCTGCCACGCGCTGCATACTGTCGTAGGACGTTCCCGCGTCGCGGTGCGCTTTTGCTGCGGATACTGCGCGCAATGATCCGCGTCGCACCGTTAGGATGAACATCTTCCTTTCGGCAACACTTCTCTGTATTCTCCGTGCTCATCTGGTTGAGTTCTTAAAACTGTTGCATGTTTTTTTCTGTGCGAGGCCGAAGAATCGGAAAGTTCAAAAACGTTTAGGCTGCACACCCAAACTGTCAGTGATACGTACTTAGAATTAATTGTTTATTCTATAGAATGTCTATATAGAAATCGATAGATATTAGAAATACAATCTAGTAATTTACAGTTTCTACTTCATTTCATTTCATTATCTTCAGTAATAAGTTTAATAAAGTAAAGATTCTCCAATATTTGTTCGCGGTGAACACTCAACACGCATGCAATGTTCCTGTAAACAACTCAGACACCCCAATGTACGTTCCGAGTAAACACTCAAATCACGCATGTAGTGTTTATGGTGAACACTCAGACACACATGTACGTGCGGTGATCACTCCAGACCAAGCCCGACGTACGTCGGTAACACACACACACCTGTACGGTTTCCGGTGAACCACTCCTGAACACAGATTACGCCTTCTGGTGAATCACTCCAGACACACATGTATGTTTCCTGGACACTTAGACACACACGTATCGTTCCGGTGAGCACTCAGACAGCACACTGTACGTTCCGGTGAACAACTCCAGACACACATTGTACCTTCCGGTGAACACTCAGACACACTATGTAGTTCCGGTGAACCACTCTGACAACACACGTACGTTCCGGTTAACACTCGACACCCAACGTACCGGTTCCGTGGTTGAACAGCTCTGACAGCTGCAGCACGTACTTCCGCGTGAACACTCCAGACAACACACGTACGTTCCCGGTGAAGGTATACACCAGACACAGCTTACCCTTTTTTATCTCTCTCTCTTTCTCGCTCTCTTCTCCCTCTCTCTCTCTCTCTCTCTCTGCTCTCATGAGTACCCTAGGTAGACCAACTTGCGAACGTCCCGAGAAGCAGCCCGCCCTCTCTCCTCTCTCGGCCGACTCGGCTCGGCTCATTCCTTCTCTCTCTCGTCTCTCTCGCGCGGGCCCGGGGCTCCTCTCTCTCCGGCCTCTCATCCTCTCTCTCTCTCAGCTCTCCTCCTCGCTTACTTGTTTCGTCCGTCCTCTCTCCCTCCTCTCTCTTCTCCACTCTCAATCTCTCTCTCCTCTCTCTCTCTCTATCGTCGTCTCTCCATCCTCTCTCCTCTCTCTCTCTCTCCGCTCGGTCTCCGATCCTCCGCTCTCTCCTCTCGCTCTCTCTCTCTCTCTCGCCTCCTCGTGTTTCTCTCTCCCCACTCGCTCGTCATCATCTTCTCTCTCGCATCTCTCCACCTCGGGGTAATGCCACACATCTCTCCTCTCTCTCTTTTCTCCTCCTCATTGGCCCTCACATCTCCCTTGCGACCTCGCCGTCTCGTCTTCTCTCTCATCTCTCACTCTGTCTTCTGCTCGTCTCATAGTCTCGCTCTCTCTCGTCGTCTCGCAGGTCCGGCTGCTCGGACTCCCTCTCGCTCCACTCCGACATCGTCTCCTCGCATCGCTTCTCTTGTGTCCGTTTTCTCTCTCTCTCTCTCTCTCTCTCTATCGGCGAGGCCGGGCGGACCGCTGCGGCTAAGCGCCGCGGCCCACGGAGGGCTGGTCGGTTCTCCCAATGCGCCCTCCCGCGGACTGTGGGCCGCGCTCGGCCCGCCGCGCGCTCCTGCGCCTCTCTTCCTCCCTCCAGCTCCCCTCTCTCGCTCGCTCATTCATCCTCTCTCCCGCCTCTCTCCCTCATACGTCCGTCGTCTCTCTCTCTTTCTCTCTCTCCTGTCTCTCTCTCTCTCCTCCTCGTTGTTTCCCTCTCTCCCGCTGCCTCGTCTCTCTCTCTCCTCGCTCTCGCTCTCTATTCTCGTCGCTCGCTCTCTTTCTCTCCGCTCCTCGCCTCCAGCTCTCTCTCGTTTCTCCCCTCTCTTTTTCCTCTCCCTCTCCTCCGTCCCTCTCCTCCACTGCTGCCTATTGCCCTGCCTCTCTCTCGCTCTCAGCTCTCGGAGAGCGCAGTTACATGAATTATTATTCAATCGGGAAATACGGCGCTTTGTGGAAGTTTTCATGTCGGCGTGCATGCGTTACTCCACAAACACGGCCTACACGACGGGACAGAGCCCGCAGACAAGCCAGAAAAAGCGCAACGCAGCCACCCCCGCCATCCCAACCCATGCACCACCTACCCACCAAACACAGATAATTATTGCCGACCATTAAACATGGATGATGTGCCGGAATTCATGAACTTATAATCACACAGATGCCTGGGCACAGACACACCAAGCACACACACGCACACACACACACAGGTGCTGACACACACACACCACACGCTTGACAGCCACCGCGGCACACACACACAACGACACACACACACGCACGCCGCACACACCACACACACAGCACCATGAATATATAGTATATATATATATATATATATAGATATTATATATATCAAGAGTACAGTAATAGATAATTATTAATTGATAGAATAGGTCCCTCTATTATGTATTCTTGATATATATATATGGCGCGTTCAGATCGCCACACGCAACATCTGTGGGGGCAATCTGTTGACGTGAGGCTGAGCCGGCCACACTGTCATCACCAAACCAGAGGTCGCTGTCAAAGCTGGCGTCCGCCTGTTCGAGCTAACCAACGCGGCGCCCCTTACCAGCACACCCAACGTGTATAACGGTATACGCCTCGCTCGGTCTGCACCCTAGATTGTCTATCAATTTCATCTCGCTGCCAGGAATTGGAATTGCGCGACGTCGCGACACTCCTGGCGGTGCTAGCGACGTTTCGCTTTAGAAAGATTTCGATCAGCGGACGCTGATTGGACAGCTCTTGGCTCTAGAACCACTTCGCGGTGGCCGAATCGCGTGATTGGAACGCGCGTGCAATGCGGGGCGGTGCCTACTGTTAAGACGCCCCCAGTATCATACGCTCCTGTGACGCTACTACTACATACCTGTCACGTGCCGTGTTACACCGTACTGCCAGCGGCTTAACACGGGCTTGTCTCTCGCATCTGTAGCAACAGTAGCAACAGATCGGCGACAGATGCAACAGTAGCAACAGATAGCACAAGATGGCAGACAGTAGCAACAGATGCAACAGACTGCAACAGATGAGAGCAGCAACAGCAGCAGCAACAGTAGCAACAGATACTCAACAGATGCAAAACAGTAGCAAACTATGCACAAACGAAACCCGGTTGCGTTCACGCTACGGAACCCAGACGATGTTAGAACGTCGCATCTCTGACAGTAGTAGCTCGGTAATGGAGGTGCTGCTGGTGGATTATACATGCAAACTTGCTATGACGCGTAAAGCGAGAAACTCAACGGTTTGAAAACCACAACGTGAATCAGTCGCTCCTATAGGCTATCACAAACGAAACCGCGCTTGGCGTTCAACACTACGCACACAGCATTCGACAGTAGTCCATGGTGATGGCTGGTGGTGTGGTGCTGGTGGTGTGGTGCAGGCTTCACATATACGGATCCAGCGTTGTTGCGGCTAACCGTTACTGCTGTTAGCAGGGAATCGCTAGCGTCGTGGCAAACCGCGTGTAATGTTGGCCATCCAGTAGATACCGCTGCGCTGCATGAACTACGGTTACTAACATACTCGCCTCGCTCGCCGCGTTGCGAGCTGCCTCTACGGTATACAGTCCATCTCGCCGAGGGCGACATCTGTGGGCGCCGGGCTACCCCGACGCGCATGCGTATCGAATGCTCGCTCTTGGAAGGCCTTCCTGACTCGAACTGGACGTCCTACCTGTCGTCGTGCAGCTTTCTTTCATCTTGTTCGTCCGTTGGCCATGGCAGAAATACGTGCGCCAATCCTGCCTCCGAATGGCCTACGGCCACGTCTGCTGCGGCGCCGCCGTCTGGCCGGCGGGCGTCGCGGCGACGTGGCTGGCTCGCGGGCATCGCCGGCGTCGTCGTCTCGTCGGCAGCGCGCCCTGCGTGCTGTTCCCCATGGAACCGGCGGCGGCCACGCAGGAGATGACGCGGTCGCCATCTCGCCATTCGGCGTGGCGCTGTTCGTTGACTCTACCTACCTTAAGATATGGAAAGCGCGGCCGGCGGCAGTCCCGCCAGGTGGCAGCACAAGCGCACCCCGGCGATGCAAGTGACGGCTCCGGGCAGGAGAAATCGCAACACACGCCCAACCGCGCCACACCAACGACCCCACAGGCAGCACACGCAACAGCAAGGCGGTGGTGACGATCGAGCTTGATATTGCTACTGCTTCGCGCTGTCGTGGGCCGATATTTCTCGTCGTTTGATCATCAACTCGCTGTGGGCGGACGCGGCTGCGTAGCCGCACCTGCGCGTGTGGGCGCGTGACATGGCGGCCATTCTACGCTAACTCTGCCTAGCAACCCGATCGTCTACGCGCTGAGAATAACAAGGTCCGTAACGCCTACCGCTTGATTCTCTAAGGGAGCGTCGCGCTCGACGAGCAGAAGTCTCGGACTGAGTGGCAGCAGCAGCAGCAGCAGCAAGCAACAGCAGCAACACACACAGCAACCAGCAGCACAGTAGGCAAGCAGCACAGCAGCAGCAACCAGCGTAGCAGCAAGCACGCAGCAGCAGGCAGCAGCAGCAGCAGCATGGCAGTATAAGTAGTAATATTAGTAGTAAGTAGTATAGTAGTAGTCAGAGTAGTAGTAAGTAGTAGTAGTAGTAGTACGTAGTAGTAGTAGTAGTAGTAGACTTTAGTGATGGATATCGGGCTGAAATTTCATAATCGATTAATTGGTTTCCGCTTACCGATCGAATAATGCGATTATAATCGGATAATCGGTTTAATAAATAGGGCATAGATGTTAATGATTAAATCTTACTTTGTATAATACAATTCTACCATAGTATTCATATTATCATGTTTATGATCATGTAGTAACTGCTGTGAAAGTTTTGCTGTAATGTATAATTCATGTCCTGTTCCTATACCAGTATTGAATCAATTTAAAAAGACAAATGGTTTAAAATGCCTTTCATTAAAACACTTAAAAGTTTTAAACAAACATGATCAAGCACTTGTTCTTGGTAATTAAGGAAGTAAGTGTTTGTGTCTCTGAATAGTGTACGGCTGTGTAGCCGAGTGCCTGCTGTTGTTAAGCCAAACTGTGAGGATCTTGAAGCAAACTTTGGCTGCTTCAGCGCTAATCCGTGCAGAGTTGTGGAGCAACCCAATACTTGATTGTGCAAAACTACGTATCGGGCAAGTCAGCCAGCGGCGTAGACTGTGATTGGAAGACACAGTGTCAATCCTCGGCGAGCCTCGGCATCATGGCCGCATCACGTCAAGAAATAAGATATATGGGAACTCAGTCATTGTAATGATATAACATTTCGTAGCCTATGATTCCAAGTTTGTGCAACCCCTGCTCACCTTGCCCAAACTAGGTTTTGCACAATCTCAAGATTGGTTGCCCAAACTGCGGATGCGCTGAAATGCCAAGTGTGTGCAAGATTCCAAGTTTGGGTACAACGACATCATCATCATGCATGGCTAAGCCTAGGCCAGGGCCCACTGCGCTGCGCGTAGTCCAAGGCGGTGGGTTAAGGCTGTTTACATGGTTTCAGAATTATCACAAACACGCTGCGAGTAATGTATGTCACGTTTAAACTAAATGCAGAGTTACGTACCGAAAATCCACCCAAAACGATTAAGTACTTGCCAAGAAATGTCGACATGTGCCCAGAACGACCTAGCGGTTGGGCATCCATGTTTTGATTTTGCTACGCGGTTTTCCTCCCGCAGGACGTCGCCACTGTGCTGTAATAGTCCACTGATACTAGGACCCTAACTGACCTAACTGATATTGCTGATATACCATATCCTTAGATATATAGAATATCCCTAGATATATTCCTTAGGTATAGAAGAAGATCTTCTATGCTGATACCAAGGCCTAAGTGATAATATATAGGTCTATAGGCCTTGACTGATACTAACGTTAGTAACGGTTTAATGAAGCTCTGGGCTTTTTGTAGCAGTTTTGAGGTGAAAAATCAAGCCTCGGTATGCCTTAAACACTAAATAACAGTAATAAACACGCTTGTAGAGCACTTCTGATCCATATCCAAACTTCTAATTGTACTGTACTCTAATTGTACTAATTCTAATAAAACTTCTTCTTACTGTAGCGCGCTATAGTGTTGTAAATAAAAGCTATATCCACGGAAATTGCTGTTTCGCGGAAAAATAAAGGGGAAAATCGTAGTGGCGGAAATGGAATAAGAAAGCAGAAATTTTCCGCCCAAATCGGAAGGGTTGGGAGGTTTGCCACTCGATAAGAATACTTCAAATTACATAGACTAGGATTAAACCCCAAAGATTGAAAGGCAATATTTTGGGCATATGGAGTAAAATTAATTTTGTCATTGCTCCTGTGAACTGTGTACCTTTCTTTGTACAGGAGCTGACTGTGGGCAAAGGCTTTGACTCGAGGGGGGGGGGGGTAAATGCCCCACATGCCCCCCTGGTGCCGCCACTGCCTGCATGGCTCAGCAATGTGACTTTCCAGGCGCTTCGTTGGTGAAATAGGTGAAATATGCTTCCCTGAAGAAATAGCGAAATCAAAGAAAAGAACGTAACAATTACAGTCATAACTCCAATCTTCGTTGCAGACCCTACAAAGACTCGTGCATAGCAGAAGATCGATCGATCGTGCAGGAGAAATCACGTACGAAATACGTACGTACGTACGTAGCTTAAAAACACGCAAATTTAAGTATAAACAGCTTTGCGTGCGCGCAATTTTCGCTTCAGTATATTTTCACGTCCGTTCGTTCATTTACTTGCTCGTTCGTTGGTTTTTTTGGCTTCACGAAGGAAGGAAGGATAGACGGAAGAGATGGACGAAGAGAGGGAGGATGGTAGAAGGGAAAAAAGAAAAATTATTTGTAATCAATGTTGATTTTGCTTGCGCAATCGTTTCTGTGTTCCCTTCGCAGCATATTTCAATTATAGTGTCATTGGGGGTCTGAAATGAGTGCATTACACGGGGCCGCAGGTAGCGGGGGCAAAGGCGATATAGTCCCCCCCCTCCCGGGCATTGGCAACGTCGACGGCGAACTGCCCACGGTCAACTCTTTTTTTGATCACATATAATTCCAACAAAAGGTGATTCGCGTTAGCAGATAGTATAGGCACGCATGCCGACACGGCCGACTCTATAATTCACTGCAAGTAAGTTTGGAGAGTGAAAAGATTCTTATGCATTGTAATTATTGAAGTGATTAAATATCTACTTCTGAGTATGCATGTAATCAGATGTAATCACTACTAGTGTATAATGTCAATAAAAATGTGTAGGCCTATTCAGGGTCGTAGCTCACGGGGGGGGGGGCAGACAGAGCGGGCTGTTCCACCCTCACGCATTAATTGGCAGCGGCAACGACGAATTGCCCACTGTCAGCTGTGTGGATTTGTCCCCATAGCCAAAATGAGTTACTTTGGCCACGGTCTTGCATTACGTTGTCACATCGATTTGATTGACTTACCGGCATAATCAAAGTTAGTAGATAATTATAAACAAAGACAACTATAGGTGACTTGTTACACACGTTCGTCAATAATTTATTAAATTTAAATTAAGTAAAAAGCAACTAGATTGTAATTATTTACAAGTATTATATATGCAGCATAATGGCAATCTATGTGATAACACTTCAACAAAATCAACAAATGTGGCATCTGCAGGCATCATGTGGATATCTAATCTAGCATGTTACTGCTAGTTATGCAGCTAAGATTAATGCTATCTCATAGAAAGATAACATTGCTTAACTAATCACAGGTGAAATCCCAAAAAAGATTCCCGAATAAGATATATTTGGTCTAAACGTGCTCCACGATTTAATGAACACGGCTGACGAGGCCGTATCCATGGTTGTTCTGACCGTATGCCAGGTTGTTGTGACCGTATCCAAGGTTGCTCTGAGCGTATCCAAGGTTATTGTGACCGTATCTAAGGTTGTTGTGACCGTATCCGAGGTTGTTGTGGCCATATCCAAGGTTGCTCTGAGCGTATCCAAGGTTATTGTGACCGTATCTAAGGTTGTTGTGACCATATCCGAGGTTGTTGTGTCCGTATCCAAGAGTGTTACCGCCATAGCCGGCACCATGGGCCCCGTGGCTGATGGTGGCACCATAGCCAATGTTAGCGTGTCCGGCACCAGCTCCGTAACCTCCGTATCCTCCCTGACGGATAATTCTATGCCCATATGTTTGTTTGTATCCGATTATGGGTTGCTTGTACTGGAAGGCGTACAGGGTTTTCGGCTGGTACCAGGAGTATCCGTCCCTAGAAATGGACCAAATTCACACAGTGAGAAAACGTGAGTCATCTGACTCTTGCACTTACTTTATACATGCGTCT
>NW_014577073.1:215361-216514 GCF_000485595.1 Priapulus caudatus
GCTGGCGCAGGCGGCGGCCACGAGCAGGCAGAAAACAGCGACGATCTTCATGGTTACCTGTTTTATTGCAGTAAAAAAAAACAAAGCGTTATCGACGATGTCAAAACACCCGTAGCCCTCAAACGAATGAGCAAACCCACTGACGGCAAAAAATAAAGTTATACAGTGTTTTAAATAAGCAAACGTGTAAAATCTACGAAGGCTCTTTTACTCTTGCATCACTACTATAGAGTATAGTTTATAATGAATTGATTATTTAAGATATCACGATCGTGTATGTTGAGTGCATAACGAGCGGCGCACTCAGAGACAGGAACGACAGCTATTTAACGCATGTACGTAACAAGCAAAATTGCAAAAACAGTCTTACCAAACAGAACTCAGCCACTTATATCCGATGACTGCTCGCCGACTCACGTGGAGAAGTGATAGAAACAGGCAGAAAAGTAGTCCTTATATATGTCTGAGAAAAAGCGACCGAAGAAACGTTCACGGTCAATGCAGACCGAATTCTTTTATCCCAAAGGGGCGGTCGGCTGTCGTCATTCTCTCGCGGCGGGAAACTTGGCACGTTGCTATGACTTTATTGACACTTGTTTTTGTCTAAAGTGGATATCACGCAGACAGCAGCGAACAAAGCGAATGCATCTCTGTTTGTTGACCGTGTTCCGGATTTTCACTTTCTCTTTTCCCTAACGGCCCAGTGCGGACGAGAATAGCACCCTATATCACCTATATCGTGAAAGCGAGAGGAAGAGAAATCGTAAAAACAGATGTCCTTACTTGAAAACCCGGCATTGTCGTATGAATGTAAATTGTACCTGGCAATGTTCATTGCCCTACTTTCTATTTCCTATGTGTAGCTTCTAATCCTTTACTGCGAAGTAATGACCATCGCTTGTCTGTCTAGCTCTACACCGTGCTCCAGTATGCAAATTGAAGTGCTTTATATCCCGTGGCGTTGGTGCGCCAACTGCACCAAGGCTACGCGAAATACCATGCGATATAAAAATTAATGTAAAAAATACAATGTATTTAACATCGCAACACACGCGCCCGCGCGCGTATGGTAACACCACGCGCGTGCGCATGCACACGCACACGCACACACACACACACACACACACACACACACACACACACACACACACAC
>NW_014577073.1:217800-235333 GCF_000485595.1 Priapulus caudatus
CTGAGGGGGTCTAATTTCAAAAATTTCCTGGGGGAGGGCCCCCCAGACTTCGCGGGCTCGCAAGTTTGGGTTACGGTTAGACCCCCCTCGTCCAAATCCTGTACACGCCCTTGCCGCTACATACCACACTTCGCCCAGCTATCCAATTGTCTACCTTATACTATTCTCTTCTCTTTCTCCCACTCCTCTTTCTCACATACTGCCTTCCGTTTACCTCCCTCTACTCACTTTCACCCACCTTCTCCTCCCCTCCTCCTCCTCTTCGCACTTTTCCTCCACCACCACCGCCGCCGCTACCGCCATCACCATCTTCTCCCCCTCCTCTTCCCCCTTCTCATGTACTACATATTCTCTTCCCTTTAGACTCTCTCTTCTCAATAATGTATTCCATGGGTTCTCTTGTCTTCAATCTGCCTCCGCTCATGATCCTGCACTCTCTCCCTGCATTCACCTCTAGAGCTGTTTTTCGTTACTTGCTTTCCCATTTTCCACATTTACAATTCCCTCTTCATGCTTCATTTCATTCTTATTCTCTACCTGTAGAATTCCAATCATCTCCAAATGAACGGCGTCTGTATTTGTCTACCTCTTTACTACACGCGCCTGTACACATCCCTCCTTCTTGGTTCTTATGTCTCCTCTATTCCTGCTCATTCCACTCTTCCCCATCTACCATTTCGTCTTCTACCTTGTTCCCCGAACGCGTTTCCCACCATAGCCCCTCTTCGTCTCGTCCTTCCAATTGCACCTCTTATCTCTACTATTTACCGTGGGCGACTCGATTTTGACAAAGCTAATTGTATGATCGCACAGCGCACGGTGACAGTAACGCCCACGCTGTGAAATGCTCGTTTACAATGTACCGTGGTGTGTCCTACATATCTACAATGATGGAAACGTTGTATTCAGTCGGTGAAGGGTTCCTACCTAAATCTTTACTAGCTTATTTAAGATTTCTCACAACGACAATAACGTTATAAACTGGTAAAATAGATGAATGTTACATATTAATGATTTATTAATAATAGATATCGGATAATTCTACATTTATATATATAAATATATAATACGCAACCTTTATTGGTTGCACATGCGTATATATATGTAAAACGTTTACACAGTTAAATCTTTATTATTTTGCAATATTAATAATGTTGTCAAATATTAATGGTGCAGATTTAAAATTTTGTTTTCGTTGTTGTGATTTCTATACCACAGACAGGGAACAAAAGTCGGGCGAACGAGATCACACGCCAAAGATGATGCGGTGTAAACCGCATGTACAAAACTTGCCAGGCATTGCAACAATCACGATCATAGTGATGACAAAATTGGTCCGTATTACTTTGTGTAGCGTATTTCCCTCTCGTTCAGAAGTCCATTAGTCATGTCGACCGCAACCCACTTCTATCCCAACAGACCCTCCGGGCTTAATTAACCACAGTATGAGACAACTGTCATGCAGACACGTCTATAGGAATATAGGAAGCGGCACCTTTCTCGCGTCAACATTCAACAAATGTTTAGCCGTATAATTACCTAGCCCATTTTTATGTTTTGTTTTAAATCGTAAAATAACATGAACTATGACGTGTGCTAAATTGCGCAAGCTGTCATGTACGACAGTTGGTCGTTAACGCGTAAGAATGGCACGAGAACATCATAAAATGTCTGCCATACGCTTCACCTGAATCGACTCTGGACAAAAGCTATCGTGACGTATCTTCGCATTGTCTCTTCAGTCACCGCTACTGTGACACAGTCGGCGGCGTTCCGTATATAAGGACGACCGGGTGCGGACATCATCATCACATCATCGTCCTACATATTAGCGACGTCGGAGCACAAGCATCACCAGGTACAAACCATAGTTTTGAAACCAGTCAAGACTGTCTACATTGCCAGTGTTAAGCGGCTTACCGGGTATTCTTGCACAGTTTTGCTACTTCGATTGACATAGCTGTATTTCGTCCGACTCTTTCTTCGACGTTAAGTTTTATCGACTACATAGCAAATCTTGGGCAATCTGCGAATTAAATTTACGTTTAATTAATTAGATACCTAAACATATTCATCGTAACGCGAATACAAGATATTATGATTTGCTTGTCACCAATTATATGTGTTCGCAAACCATTCTATATTAATGTTTTGTCTTTTTTATTACAAATAGGTAACCATGAAGATCGTCGCTGTTTTCTGCCTGCTCGTGGCCGCCGCCTGCGCCAGCAATGGTAACTACGGAGGAAGCTACGGCACCTACGACAACGTCGGCAGTGTTGATGCCGGCGAACAGCACACCGGCTACGGACACACCTACGCCCCGGAGTTCTTCACCACGTCCGTGTACGGACCGAGGGCCGACGCCCGTGCTCACGGATCCGGATCAAAGCACGCCAGCGGCTCGTACGCGCGTGACGGCCAGGCGGCCGGCGCTGACTACGAGAAGGATGAAGCCACGGCAGCAGAGACCGCCGCCAGGGCCAGAGGTTACGAGTACGGATACAGGTAAGATATACGTTTAATTTAGTCAGATTGATGATTCCACGCAAAATGAAACAAGCACACGTATTTCATCAAATGCGTATTCCCGTCTCTGTTTACAGGTATGTCTTACTCATGCTTGCATGTCGATGTGCTTATTTCAGAGACGGATACTCTTGGTACCAGCCGAAAACCCTGTACGCCTTCCAGTACAAGCAGCCCATCCTCGGATACAGGCAGGTGTACGGACACCGTGTGATCCGCCAGGGAGGATATGGAGGTTACGGATCTGGTGCCGGCTATGGCTCTGGAAACAACAACCTTGGCTATGGAGGTAACGGAGGTCTACAGGTTCACAGTGCTTCCAGCCCTGTTACACACGGTCCAAGGTATAATACCGGCGATTCTACCAACCTTGGTTATGGCAGCAACATTGGCTATGGCAGCAATCGCGGCTATGGCAGGAACCTTGGCTATGGCAACAATCTTGGCTATAGCCGCAACATTGGCTATGGCAGCAACGTTGGCTATGGCCGCAATCTCGGCTCTGGCAGCAACATTGGCTATGGCAACAATCTTGGCTATGGCAGGAACCTTGGATATGGCAACAATCTTGGCTATGGCAGGAACCTTGGATATGGCAACAGCATAGGTTATGGCAGGAACCTTGGATATGGCAGCAACGTTGGTTATGGCAGGAACCTTGGATATGGCGGCAACCTAGAATATGGTAACGCTGACCGTATGCACTAAATAGGGTCGACTGTGCGGTCATTTCTACAAAATTCGTAGAAATTATGGTTTAAACCGATAATTGAAATCACGGCCAGGGGAACGATTATGCTGTTTACATGGTGCTAATCAAGAAATCAAGTGGTAGATTATTCATTGGTGAGCTAGAAAACAATTATATGTAATAAATATATATATGGTATATATATTTTTTGGTTTAGATGACAAGTATTACATAATATAAATTATATGTATATACATATATAACAAACATAGTCAGACAAATGCCTACAGATGCCATTTAAGACACTTTCCCATAGTCACATTGTAAAATTATTATATAGGAGTTGGTTCGCTGTTAATATTATATGTTATGTTACAATCAAGTTTATGTTGGAAATAAATTGTGGTTTGTAAGTTTTGTAAAGTAAGTTAAATCAATAAATATAATAAATTTTCGTTATGCCACAAAGACATTATTCCATTATTGCTATCTCAAAATGCCACAGTAATACGTTATACAACATTGTAGGATAATATTAATATATACAAGAAAATTATGGATAAAACTCAATGCATCCGCGTCGTGGCTAACTCATTTGTCCGCGCGCGCTTTGCGTTCTGGACAGTTTCACGCTGGTTGCAGCCCTGCACGTATAATTTCTGCAAACTATCCTAATATAACGACTCGCTTCATCAATTATGAGTCGACAAATCGTTCAAGCCTCCTTACAACGAGCGATGGGTTATAAGGTCAGACGTGCCCATTATTTGCTAACAGAAGTCACATTTTGCCAGAATTACGTATTTAAAAAGGAGAGGACATACTGAGTAATATTTTCCTACAAAATATGTGAAATTCATTATATTATGTAATAAGAGGGAACCCAAACTTCCACACGACATCCAGAATCCGTAATACTGAATGAAATTATGTACATTTTCGCTCGAGTTATTAACGAAATTATATAAAACGAAACGTATTTATAATATTAACAAAACGTTTTTCACCACATCAAAATATATATTGGTCAACATAATAATGTCTACCTACGAAATATGTAAATCCTATAATATATCAATGCGGTCGTATCCGCCGTAAATACATATATCTACACGTCAATTAACATAACACGTAATAAACTTATAATATATAAAAACAAGGAGTTAACCAACAACTAGGTTTATGTGCGCAGCTGTAATTTCCCACAGCCACAGCTAGAATTCCTACTTAAATCAGCCCTCGACAAGGAATACAATCACTATCGATGTCAGCATCGCATCCCGACACTAATTACGCTCGCGTGTGTAAATCGTACGTGTGTTACCGAATACGAGGACACCACTCGAAATGGCGCAGAGATGTCACTCAATCTTCAAAGATGTTCACCGAAAAGGATTTGTATGATCGATATAACTAGCGAGACAAACGTCATACACATCCATTTTTTTCATATATAGACCGTCTTGAGCTAGATTGATATCAAAGCAGCTATATACAGGCAGTTTAACGACACTTTTCAGAAATAAGAGGTCTTCGAACTCTTCTGTCGCACACGATGAAGTGTCAGAAATGCTAATTAGATTGCTCCATTAATGTAGACCTTTGGCTAATTGTGGACCATTGAACAAAACGCGCGTGAGATTTTACAGTGATTACAGTAAAACCTGTTTAAATGCGGTAACAACGGTTAAACTCGTCTCCAAAAGTGTCTACTTATTCCGTATTTATAAAAACCCGCGGTATTATCAATGCGCTGGCAGCTATATTATGTCTACGCTACGTGGCGCTACGTATCTGCTATAACGAGCGAGCGTTGCAATGCAGCTTCTCCACTCGTCTCCACCAGTCCCACTCGGCTCGCATCGGCTCCCAATCGGCCTCAACTCGGCTTACTCGCTCGCGCAATGCCATGGAACCGCGGACTAACACTCAAAACATGAACTCCGGCATTAGTAAGGCATGTCGGATTTCGGCCAAGCAATTAACACCAAAACGCCGTTTGTAGCGACCGACATTTGCACCGACTCGTCGTTGCGAAATAGCACAGAATTCAGAACGAATCCGTTTGCGTTGGCACCTTAATTCCGCGACTTGGTAAAAACTCGTAATTGCTCGCAGGTGTGTTCGTCACGGATAAGCCGAACCACCAACCACACTACAACATCCTCCATCCGATTCATAAAGCAATGCCTATAATAAAAAAAACATAAAGCATAAAGCAAAGCAATGTAGACGATCAAGCGTTCTGTTGATAATTATCGTACTCCAGGTGTCCCTCCTCTCATACTGGCAAGCACTTTTGAGTAGACGTGGGACAGAGCACTTCCTAATACACCGCATGTCTCGATTAGGCTGTGCGGCCCAACAGACCAGACAACAATGGGCGTCACAGTAAGCCGAAGCAGACACGCGAAGCGAAAGGTGCGCCACGAACCATGGTAGAGACGATTGTAGAAGAGTTGGCGATTCCGATCGGACCAGTCAAGTCCGTACTTAATACCTGCAGTTACAGTGAAATACACTAGTCTAGTCGAGATGGTTACTGCGCTATTGCGACAATATATGTCCAAAGATGTTATGATATAATAAATTAATTGTTTAAGTCAATACAACGTGACCAACAAATCACTAGCGGTAGCGAGAAGAGCAAAGATGGAGAGAAAGAAGAGACATACATCGGCTACATAAGTGCCAAAATTAGTTTTTACAGAATATACACGTCACACGCGTTTAACCTCCTCACGCAAAATAACGTACTGCGAAAACTTTCTACGGCTTGCTTCTGTATACCCGGCACATATTATATTGTCCATATATTGCATGTATGAGTGTGTGCGCGCGCGCGTGGTGTGTGTGTGTGGTGTGCCGTGTGTGTTGTTGTGTGTGGTGTGTGTGGTGTGTGGTGTTTGTGTCGTGTGTGTGGTGTGGTGTGGTGCTGTGCGTGTGCGTGTGCGTGTGCGTGTGAGTGTGGTTGTGTGTGCTGTGTGCGTGTGCTGCGGTTGCGTTGCGGTGCGTGTGCGGGTGCGATGCGAGTGCGTGGTGCGTGTGCGTGTGCGTGATGCGTGTGGCGTTGCGGTGCGTGTGCGTGTGCGTGTGGGTGCAGGTGCGGTGCGTGTCGTGTGTGTGTGACCTTACTCTATATATATGTGTGTGTGTTTGTAGTGTGGGTGTGTGTGTGTTGGTGTGTGGTCGTGTGTTGTGGTGTGTGTGTGTGTGTGTGTGTGTGTGGTTTGACTTAGCACATATAATAATGGTGTGTTGTTGTGTGTGCTGTGTGATGTGTTTGTGGTGTGTGTGTGTGTGTGTGTTGGTAGTGTGGTGTGTGCCGTGCGTGTGTGTGTTGTCGTCGTCTCACCTCCTTTCCAATGACGATCTTGTTGACGAACCACGGCCGTCGTGAACGGGAACCAGCTGATGAGAAACACGACGACGGCGATGAAGATCGTCACGGCGACGTCGAGCTCCTTGCGCACGTTCGGCTGCTGCGTCGGCCGCTGCGCGCCGCCGACCGCCAGCGCCGACGCCTGCGCCGAGATCGCCTTGATGTGGCGACGCGCGACGACGAACGTGCGCGCGTAGAGCGATATGATGAGCGGCGCCGTCATGTAGTAGGAGACGCTCACCATGAGTATCGTGTACGGCGCGTCGACGACCTCGTAGATGCTGCACTTGGGTCGCGTCGCCGCGGCTCCAGCCCATCGCCGGGCAGGAGGCCCGACGACGAGCGAGAGCAGCCAGATGCCGACGACGCTGCCGACGGCGAGTCTGTTGCTCGCTAGCCGCGCGTAGGCGAACGGATGCACGATGGCGACGTACTGGTCGAGCGCGCATGCTGCGAAACTCAGGATTGACACGTAGACGGAGCAGGTGATGAAACCCATCATTTTGATGCAGAAGGCCATAGATGGCGCCACGTGCAGCGAGCGCGCTAGTAGGTAGTACGTGTAGATGCCTGTGTATACGGAAGTGAATCAGATGGTCGGTTAGAAGCGTATGTGCATGCGTTACATGTCAGATCTAGATATACACTTTCTTTCTTTCGTCCTCTCTCTTGCTCTCTCTCTCTCCTTCTCTTCTCTCTCTCTCTCTCTCTCTCTCTCTCCTCTCTCTCTTTCTCTCGTCCCCAGCTACTCTCCTCTCTCTCCCTCTCTCCTTCTCCTCTCTCTCTTCTCTCTCTCCTCTCATCTCTACATCTTATCTCCTCTCACACACACCTTTCTACCTCCACAGTTTGAATCTCTAGCGCGCTCCTTACTCTTCGTCTCCTCTCTCTCTTCTCTCTCGTCGTTATCTCTTCTCTCTATAGTTAACACGAAGGAACCTACCGGCCTATCAAAGTCCCGAACGCCCAGCGCACATGAATATGTACTGAGCCGCAAAGATGGCGCCTGCGTGTCGCATACAGGACGACAAAACGAGCTGTGAAGGACGAATTAACGCACGATTAATACCTACAAAACACATACACACCCGCATCAGCATTGCAGAAATAAAACACATACACACCCACATCAGCATTGCAGAAATAAAACACATACACGCCCACATCAGCATTGCAGAAATAAAACACATACACACCCTTATCAGCATTGCAGAAATAAAACACATACACCCACATATCAGCATTGCAGAAATAAAACACGTATAACACGGACAGGGCCTGTTTCTAGATATACTCATTGTTGCGATGGACGACATCTTTAACACGGACAGGGCCTGTTTCTAGATATACTCATTGTTGCGATGGACGACATCTTTAACACGAAACAACTCGAGAGTATCCGCTTCATAGGTGTAACTATATATATATATATATTTATTTATTTATGTTATAATTGTGCACAATTTGAATTCTTTTAGCAGATAATGAGCATACACGAACGAAGATCTGACCGCCGGCAACATTAGCGAATCTTCCCCAATTATGTTCACGTTTTGCAGACTTAGATCTTCGCGCGTGTCCATTTGTGCCCACCGTATGCAATTAGTTGTTGTTGAAATGATAATAAATTTAATGATGTTAATGATTTTAAGTTGAACAATTTGTCGGGCGAGTGTATCCCCCCGCACCTCGCATATGCGGTATATCCCTTTAAGTCAGGCAGATTTCTAACTTGGCGGAAGATTTGGCCCGATGCGTGGTTTATAAACAAAATTCTTAAACGAAATACCTGAGTGTCCACAGCATCGATCTCAAAACGGTTTTAGATATTGATGATTGAACTGCCCATGTATATGAAAAACTCTCGCATACATTTCATTATCAAAAAGCAACATCTACATGTAAGTTATGGATTTGTTTTCGGGACAAGCTGTTAAGTATGTCGGTCGGTCATTGCTCTTGTGAAACAGAAGCGCTTTGCCTTGAGATGTAATACACGGGTTCGCGCCGCTTGCACGCGCCCTACTTCGGAAAATCCGGCATAAGACTGTTTAAGACATCCAGGCGGGTACCTATCAAACGGCGGGACGCCGCGGTCGCTCCAACAGCATGTGCAGTTTGTTCACGGTCATTGAAGCCTACTAACACTTACACGAACATGGCGAAAAACAGATTTGCAGCGTGCTGCGTACAAAGCCGTCGATTCAGCTACGTGGCGGCGGTAACGATCTTACCCACATGCCGTGAAATTTAAGACACATATCGCCAGAAGCCGTAAACAGCGTGTGTTTCTTCATTGGTCAGTGCATATCCCAGAAATCATCGAGTTTCATTTACTATTCTGGTCACTGAACTCTATCACAGGCCAGCTTTTAAGTTTGATTTGCGAGCCCAGCTGCTGCGCTCACATAATTTTGCGAAGTAGAAATTCAAAAGGCGCGCGTTGTAGAGGTTCTTCCAGCTCTCAGAGTGATATAACCTTAGAGCAGAAATCGATTACAAGTTATGGTAATATAGAAGGTTATAGATATTGTAATTGACGGCTAGTGTTACGAAGGACACCGATCCACTTAACCAATGCTATGCTATGCTATGTTGTGCTATGTTACGCTATGCTATGCTATATGCTATGCTATTCTATGCTTTCTCATGTCATGCTATGCTTTGCTATGTAATGCGATGGTATGATATATTATGCGAAGCGATTATATGGCGGTACGCCGATGTGTGTCCCCGATAACACTCGCGTCATGTATGGATAGTCGGCACATCATGAAATGCGTCTTACCTGAAAAACGAGCAGCCCAATACTCCATTTTTCGAACGTCACTGGTCCGGTAAAGTTGCTGTCGTTCTGCGGCTGTAGCGTATCCCTTTCGTGTGACTGATTGCTAACCGTCGAGATGTCATCAAGCCCGTAACAATCCCAACTCATCATTGTCGATCTAGTTCTGGTCAGAATAGAATCGCCAGAATAATCATAGATAAAATCATCTGCCAAATTTGTTACTTAGATATTTGTCACGAATTATTACTTTACTCATTGTCAATATTTACACGCTATATACGTGCAGCGTACAAGGCTAGCTCCCGTTTCTGCTTTTTCGTTGCTATTTGGTGGAGATAGCTTTTATTACTGCGTGGAGGGGGGTCTGTACACACAACTTATTGTTACAAATACAGCAAGTTGTACATGGGCCGTAAGTTGCCACGCTAATACAGGCCGACCTTCTTCTACTGCTAATTTCCGTGGGTGTGCTGTGGAAGCCGCATGTCCGCAGGCAAGTCGGCTGTCAGGGCGACGAAACGCAATTGAAACAATCCGTTCCGCAGTATAGGGCTATGATAGAGTATATTTATGGCTAGGAAAAAACAGGTTAGCTCTATCTAAGATGAGATGTAATCAGATATATATTTAAGTTTAAATATATTTACATCGTTTATGCCAATTATACAAATAATATCAACCATTAAGATATCTCTAGAGCACAACATGCTAATTATCAATAATAGTTGACACTATAATCAAGAATGAGATTAGTGTAATATAATAACGTGAGTAATTACGTAACTCATGTCAGTCAAATACGTGCACAACGAGATCTAGTATAACACCTAGCATAATATTTAAAAAAACAATTACAAATAGCCTGCAGAAAATATACCGTTTAACCAAGGTCCTGTCCCATTTTTTCCGATGAAAATAACGCAATCCGTAAAGATAGTTTTTCAAAGACATTTGTCCGCAGCCCAATAAAGCGGAGACCACTGTATATGTAATGTACGCGAGCCTAGTTACGTAAGCATAATAGTTGATATCGTCGTTTCCAGGGAAACAGTAAAGCATATCAAGAGGCAAACTCGTTAGACAGTTACAACAACAACGCGCAAGACATGCAGGTTTGTCGGTGCAGAAAACCGTGTGAAGAATATGTAACAGAATGAGGCATCGCCTTTTGAAATTCACATACAGCGAGACAAAGCACTCACCTCGTCAAAAACACTCCGCTTTGCAATTAGTCTTCGAAGGAGCTGCGTGCGGCCCGCTGACCAAGTTTACTATGAGTACACATAGCATGTTACCAAGTATTCTTCACAAGGATTCGAGAGAGAGCAGCGTGGGGCATGTGCACGCTCGGCGTTGTAAATCTGGTGACAGATTTTTTCTATTAGGCACGTGTATACGCTCGTAGTGTTGCCCCGGTCCATTACATTGCGCTCTTTACGGTCGAGAGAATTGCTCGGCCTATGTACCGCGATCGCTCGGTGTTTGCCTTTTGCGAGACCAATTCATCAAGCACGTTAAAGTATGAGCTATTTAAGAAGATATAGCAGAGAGTAGGCACGCGCGACAATGTTTATTTTTTCTCAGTCAATTGTAAAAAAGATATCACAGTAATGTAATGATACCAACGACTAGAAAAATGAGGCTAGATTAACCTTCATATGATGACAGAGGTTGTCAGAAATTCGAGGCAACAAACCGCATTAAATATTAAAGGCAGGCTAGGACGCAATCCAACGACTTAAAGGCGCGTGGCAAGACCATAAATTATTAGTCTTCGAAAAATATCCGTGTTTATGTCATCTAATAAACATAATAAAAAGATTTGACCTTATGAAATCAATAAAAATGCTGAGTTATAATACGATGTATAAAATGGTACATTGCTATGCGCATGGAGGTATGCTTGCGTGTGCGTGTGCGTTTGTGTGTGTGTATGTGTGTGTGTGTGTGTGTGTGTGTGTGTGTGTGTGTGTGTGTGTGTGTGTGTGTGTGTGTGTGTGTGTGTGTGTGTGTGTGTGTGTGTGTGTGTGTGTGTGTGTGTGTGTCTCCCGTGTCATGCTTCCATCGACGAATGTTTCGGATTCAACATCGTTTAGCCGGGACGCAGCCATGGTCTTACTTGCCCCGCCCCGCTCCGCGCTAACTTTGCATATGTTTCGTGGCACGAACGTAGCGCCGACACACGCAGCACGCACAGCGCAGCGCCACATGCACAATGCACACACACACACACACACACACACACACACACACACACACACACACACACACACACACACACACACGCACCGGTTCCCCCGGACATTCATGTCCCACTTGGGAATAAAATCGGTACATGTATCATATGGGGCGGGGAAAATGTGCACGTGCAAAATATTATCAAGAGCGTATAAAGCTTCTTTATACGCTCTTCATATTATTGTTCTAAAAACCTATATTTCGGTCGCAACCGGGACATAGCTCGTAGTAATATGCCAGAGCTATTGTTCAAAATGTAATGTCGTGGTGATGTCGCCGAGTGAGAAACCCTGTTCACGTAAGGTAGAGAGGGATAGATCGAATGTCACTGACGCAAGGTAGCGTTTGAGTGAACAAAAGGCTGATCACATTCATTGGTAATGTGCCCGGAAGCGGGATCCTAATATAGACCAAGTGTAGAATTGTAGCGCGCGACTACCCACCTCGTTGCTACGTTTCTACGTCATCCACGCGTTGCTCTACATTAATTGTATACATTACACATGTATATTAATTACGCATAGCGTAGTAAATAACGCATTTATAGCGTTTCGCGCGCAAGTGCCGACATTTACGCTTCCCTCCTTCCTTCTCCCGGAGAGAAATTTCTTTTTTTACATTGTAGAAGGAAAAATCTCCAATCAGTCGTCACAGATAAAGGGCATGAAAGCAAATACGCACACGCTCCCGGCAGCTGCACAATTAACTAACCAGCAACGCAGAACTAACAGCATATAGCAGTTTCAGGCGTTTTCCTATATATCCTGCTAAATTAATTACCGTCATAGCGCGAGATGTTTAGATAGGCACATTGGCTGCATAGCACACACATACTATCAACATGTCATCTACCTGAATTTGCGCGCGCACACATCACATACCACCCACCATCCAATCTCGCACACACACGTACGCACCATCTCAGCCGGCAGCGTGATTTTTTTTCCTAGGTGAATCAAGAACATAGGGCTGTAATGAGCGATGATGGTTGAGCTTGTTTTTCGCGATATACATAGCACATCCAAAACTATTATTCTCGATATGACTCGATAGCCTAGCGCGTATAGTTACTAGTTAGGGTTAGGGTTAGCCTGTTAGGGTTAGGGTTAGGGTCACAATGCAGTGAATGCACCATAAAACAGGAGTTTGAGGCACGTGATTTGTATCAACCAATGGCAGCGCTCGTTAGAGCCCTATGTTCTTGATTGACCTAGGAAAAAAAATCACGCCAGCCGGCAACTGACGCATGAGCACGCGCACGCGCACGGCAACATGTTCTGCTTGCATCTATGACAAATACGACATACACATATACGCTCTCCTATGACACTATTTGTCATAGGAAGATTCTTCCTATGACAAATATTGACGAGTCAACTTCGTTCCGCTTTACAGCTGAAATTCACTGCTTGCGTTCATAATAGCGCTCCTAAACTTCTATGATGCTCACAACACATACAACAATATTTGTCATAGCAAGAATCTTTCTATGACAAATAATGTCATATAGGAAAGCGTATATGCGTATGTCGTATTTGTCATAGATGCTAGCAGAACAGGCTGCGCAAAACGAAACGTATTTATAATATTAACAAAACGTTTTTCACCACATGCTAAAATATATTATTGGTCACATAATAATGTCTACCTACGAAATATTGTAAATCCTATAATATATCAATGCGGTCGTATCCGGAGTAAATACATATATCTACACGTCAATTACATAACACGTACATAAACTTATAATATATTAAATAACAGGAATTAACCAACGACTAGGTTTATGTGCGCAGCTGTTAATTTCCCACAGCCACAGCTAGAATTCCTACTTAAATCAGCCCTCGACAAGGGAATAAATCACTATCGATGTCAGCATCGCATCCCGACAATAAGTACGGCTAGCGTGTGTAAATCGTACGTGTGTTACCGAATACGAGGACACCACTCGTAATGGCGCAGAGATGTCACTCGATATCTTCATAGATGTTCACCGAAAAGGATTTGTATGATCGATATAAGCTACCGAGACAAACGTCAATACACATCAATTTTTTCAATATAAGACCGTTTCTTGGAGCTAGATTGATATCAAAGCAGCTATATACAGCAGTTGAACGACACTTTTGCAGAAACAAGAGGTCTTCGAGACTTCTGTCCACACGATGAAGTTGTCAGGAAATGTGCTAATTAGATTGCTCCATTATTGTAGACCTTTGGCTAATTGTGGACCATTGAACAAAATCGCGCGTGAGATTTTACAGTGATTACAGTAAATTACCTGGTTTAAATGCGGTAACAACGGGTTAAACTCGTCTCCAAAAGGTGGTCTCACTTATTCCGTATTTTATAAAAACCCGCGGGTTATTTTTATCATGGCGCTGCAGCTATATTATGTCTACGCTACGTGGCGCTACGTATCTGCTATAACGAGCGAGCGTTTGTCAATGCAGCTCTCCACTCGGCTCCACTCAGCTCCACTCGGCTCCACTCGGCTCCAATCGGCTTCACTCGGCTTCACTCGGCTCGGCGCATGGCCATGAACCGCGGACTAGACACTCAACATGACTCGGTCATCTTAGTAAGGCATGTCGGATTTCGGGCCAAGCAATCTAACCCAAAACGCGTTTGGTAGCGACGACCGACATTTGCACCGACCTCGTCGTTGGCGGAAAATAGCACAGAATTCAAGAACGAATCCGATTTTGCGTTGGCACCTTAATTCCGCGACTTGGTAAAACTCGTAATTGCTCGGCAGTGGTGTTCGTGTCACGGATATGGCCACCCACCAACCACACTACACTATCCTCCATTCCGATTCATAAAGCAATGCCTTATAAATAAAATAAAGCATAAAGCATAAAGCAAAGCAATGTTAGACGACAGGTTCTGTTGATAATTATCTACTCCAGGTGTCTCCTCTTCATACGGGCAAAACGTTTTGAGTAGAGGTGGTGACAGTCACGTTCCTATACACCGGCATGTCTCGGCTCGGCTTGGCGGCCCCTACAGACGAGCAAAATGGCGCGCAGCAATAGCGAAGGACAACGCGACGAAAGGTGGCGCCACGAACCATGTAGATGATCGGATTGTAGAAGGAGTTTGCGATTCCGATCGGACCAGTCATGTCCGTACTTAATACCTGCAGTTAACAGTGGAATTACAGCTCAGTCTAGGCGAGATGGTAGCTGCGCTATTGCGAGCAATATATGTCCAAAGATGTATGATATAAGAATTAACTTGTTTAAGTCAAATTACAACGGTGACCAACAAGATATCGCGGTGAGCGAGAGAGAAAGAGGGAGAGAAAGAGAGAGACATTACATCGCACATATAGTGCCAAATTAGTTTCTACAGAATATACACGTCACACGCGTTATACGCGTCCTCACGCAAAATAACGTACTGCGAAAACTTTCTACGACTTGCTCTGTATACCGGCGACATATGTATATTTGTCGCATATATTGCATGTATTGTATTGTGTGTCAGTGTGCCTACTTTTATGGGGAGCAATTCTCGTTACCGGCGGGGGGGGGGGGGGTTGTCGGATCAGCAATCGTTTGTGTGCATTGTTCGCTGGGTGGCATAGATATGAACATGCGTGCTCGTTCCGTGCGACAGCCCTGTTTCTGCTAGCCATCGTATGACAATACGCACATCACGCATATACGCTGTTCCTATATGACATTCATTTGTCAATAGAAAGAGTTCTTGCTATGACAAATAGTTGTTGTATGGGGTGGTGGTGTGGAGCATCATAGAAGGTTTAGAGCGCTATTATGAACGCAAGGGGAGCGAGGTGGGAGGATGGGTAGATCAAGGGGCGAGATGTGCGGGACGTGGAAGAAGGTGGACAGGAAGGTGGGATGAGTGAGAGGGAAGACGGAAAAGTCTGGAGACGGGTCAAGTGCAAATGAGATCTTGTCATAAGGTAAGAGATAGTCGGTGCCTCAGTGATGGCAGAAGATCGACGCGTGATCAATAGGAAGAGCGTATAGGTGGTGGCCGTGTATGGTGGTCGATAGTAGGAGGGGTCATCTTGTGTCATACGATCAAGAGAGAACAGAGGCTTGCCGTGCGCGGCGTGCGCGTCTCATGCGCTCAGGTGTGCACGGCTGGCGTGATTGTTTTTCCTAAGGTCAATCAAGAACATAGGGCTCTTTTAACGAACGCGCTGGCCATCTCGGTTGATACAAATCACAGTGGCTCAAACTCCGTACGTTTTAAATTGGTCGCATTCCACTCGCATTGTGACCCTAACCGTAACCCTAAGACACCTAACCCTAACTAGTAACTATAACGCGCTAGGCTCTCGAATCATATCGAGAATAATAGTTTTTGGATGTGCCTATGCGTATCTCGCGAAATCAAACAACCTCAACCCAAGTAGCAGCGGCTCATTACAGCCCCTATGTCTCTGATTCACCTAGGAAAAAAAATCACGCTGCCGCTGAAGATTGGTGCCGTAGCGTGTGTGTGCGAGATTGGATGGTGGGTGTATGTTGATGGTGTGCGACGGCGCAAATTCAGGTAGAATGACATGTTGATTAGTATGTGTGTGCTATGGCAGGCGCAAATGTGCTACTCTAAACATCTGCGCGTATGACGGTCACATTAACTTTAAGCTAAGGATACTATAGCGAAAAGCGCCTGAAAACTGCTATCACGCGGAGGTTGGCTGTTGTCATCTGCGTTGTGCTGCGTTAGTTTAATTGCTGGCAGCTGCCCGGAGCGTCGTGCGTGATTTGCTTTCATGGGCTTGTGACTCTGAGGTTGACGACTGATTCGGAGCATTGTTTCCTTCTACAATTGTAAAAAAAGGAAATTTCTGCTCCGGGAGAAGGCAAGGAAGGGAAGCGTCAATTTCGGCAACTTGCGCGCGATAAACCGGGGTAAATGTGTTAGTTTACCTGACGCCTCATGCGTAAATTAATATACATTGTTTAATGGTATACAATTAATGTAGACGAGCAACGCGTGATTGAACGTAGAAACGTGAGCAACGAGGGGTAGATCAGCGACGCTACAATTCTACAGCTTGGCTCTATACTTACGAGTCCCCGCTTGCCGGGCACATTTACCAAAATGAGAGTGATCAGCCTTTCTGTTCACTCGAAACGTTAGCCTTGCGTCAGTGTACATTCGATCTAATCCCTCCTCTACCTTACGTAACCAGGGTTTCTCACTCGCGACATCAACCACGACCATTTACATTTTGAACATAGCGTCTTGGGCACTACTTACTACGAGCTAGTGTCCCGGGTGCGACCCGGAAATAAAGTAGGTTCTTTAGAAACAATAATATGCAAGGACGCGATAAGAGGAATCTTGGTGATAGCGCGCGTGATCACATATTTTGCACAGTGCACATTTTCCCCGCCCCATATGAGTACATGTACCGATTTTATCTCCCAATGTGGGACATGAAGTCCGGGAACCTGTTTGGCGTGGGTCAGTCATAGATGTGTGATCGTGTGTGTGGTGGCTTCGTCCGCGTGTGTGTGTGTGTGTGTGTGTGTGTGTGTGGTGGTGTCTGTGTGTGTGTGTGTTGGTGCTGTTGTGGCGCTGTGCGTGTGTGCGTACGTGCGTAGCAGCGAACATGATGCAAACGTTGGCGGGGCAAGTAAGGACCGCATGGCTTCGCGTCGGGTGCACGATGTTGATGGCTCCGAAACATTCGACGGATACGGAAGCAAGTAGGGAGGCACTAACAGCGGGAGACACACACTCGGAGAGGCACACCACACGGACACCAGGCCACACATCCGACAACAGGGCACACACACACACACACACACACACACCACACCATCACACACACACAGAAAGCACACGAGCGCACACAGCAAGCATACCTGCCATGCGCATAGCAATGTAACCCTCTTTATAACATCGTAATTAT
>NW_014577073.1:239110-243930 GCF_000485595.1 Priapulus caudatus
GTTCGTAACAAGATGCGTCATTGGAAAGGAGTGAGACGACGACATACACCACACACACGCACGAACACCCACACACAGCACACAACACACACGACACACACACCACACACACCACAGCACACACAACAAACACACCACATTATATATATAGTAGCTAAAGTCAACCACATCAACACCCACATCACACACACACACACACACACACACACACACACACACACACACACAACACCACACACAACACATACAAACACACACACATATATATAGTAGTAAAGGACACACACACACCGCACACGCACACGCACACGCACACCACACGGCACACGCACAGCATCACGGCAACCGCACAGCGCACACGCACACGCACACCACACGCACTCGCAACGCACACGCACACGCCACACGCACACGCACACGCCACACGCACACGCACACAGCACACACCACACACCACTCACAGCACACGCACACGCACACGCACACGCACCACACACACACACACCACACCACAAAACATTCACACAACACACACACACACACCACACACACACACACACGACACACACACCACACACACACACACGCGCAGCGCGCAATGTGTAAAACCAACTTGTTGAAAAATAATCGAATACATCTTTTCAACGGACGGATTTTTGCATTGTACGTTGCGGTGGTTTCATCAGAGATTGATTTCATCATTATTATACGTTTTAAAATACGTTTTAAAATACGTTTTAAATTACGAACGGAAATGCGTCGCGTACCAACGCATTGTAAAAGCAGAAACAATGCGCCATGTGCTATTCGCACTAACGACAATTGGTTTGTGCCATTACGATGCACCGTACACATTTCAAATCTCAATCGGTATCAGTATCGCATCCTTCTTGGTCGCTGCATTCCAGCGTCTGTGATTTTTACGTGCAAGAAGAAACATAACGCGAAGAAAACACAACAGTGTGATCTACGCACGTGCACATATACACGCACACGCACACACTCATTCAGAAGCAGATGCACACACGCGCGCGCAAGTGCACGCACACGCACACACACACACACGCACTAACTCACGCACGCACGCACTCACGCACTCACTCATGTATAGGCACACACTCACGCATTGCTGGAACACACGATGGCAGCCCGCCAACAAATGAGCATGCATACGTTCTCGTTGTGAGACAACGAATATCAATTGTATCTTATATAATTACAAATGTTCGCGAAACCTTCCATGTTTAAAGAAGAATATACCAAGAGACATAGATTCTGGCTATCTTTGTTCCAGGTATATGGATCTTCGGGCTTCATAATGTGGTTCTGTGGGACCCAGATATTTTGGCGTACTCAGAAATAATAATTTTTTTACCGCGGTAACAATAATTATTTTGAGTACGTTGGCCAACCCCATGCGCTACTGACTGAGCATCAAACAAAAGATGAATTCAACACAGAGATGTGCGTACTTCATAGTGACATCACCTTTTATTAATCCTCAATTTTGCTCGGATCGGAAACTGTGAACTTGGTCGGAAAACCAACTAAACAGGGAGAACACATTGCAATTCCATTCTATTTCTATTTACGGGATAAATTTCTCGGGAGGTGCCTATACGACTTCACACTTCATTTCATCGTTTTTATATTACTTTTTCTATCATGACTTTTTTCTGCTACAACTTCTTTATGTTAAAATACACAGATATATATATAATCCGACACACTGTTACAAACTGTTTACGAACCATACCGATTTTTATAAGGATTCAAGTAGTAGAGGTTCTAAGCACATGGAGTGTTCACTTTTTCTCAAAATTTCGCCTACGTGCGCTCCTTCGTGATCGGCGCGTATAAAATTCGCTGGCGATTTAATCGTCGCGATCGCGGCGAAAAAATACGCTCGTGTGCCCCTAGCTTTAAGAGTACCGTCTACAATTGCAGTTACGATGCCGACGATAGGGAAATACGCCAATGCCTGCATGGTTAGGTACTAATCAGTCGTTTTATGGTCCTTATCGCTGGGGCGTGAGCAGTAGTTTGGGCAAGATTTATACACGTTGACCCGATTTTTCGTTGGTTTGGTTGTTCTTATTTCATGGATTGACTAGTTAGATTTCTTTTGGCATCCATCGATCAAGGTATTGCCAATCGCTTTATCTTAAAGACTTCGATTTATCTTTTAGACTCGATGTTAACTTTGAGAATAATGTTCTAGTTGATAGTCATTTCATTCCGGTATACGTGCTAAGTAACGTGTTGCTGACTACACTCCAACCACGACGATAGCTTTTCCTCCATCATGAAATGCGCTGCTAGTATCTACTCATTAGAACAGACTTCCTAGGAAGATGTTATTTAAGTATCATTGACCACGAAGCTGTTGGCCAATAGTGTACAAGCCAAGCCTCTGTTTCATTAGGGTATACTCTACACAGTTGCCGTTCGTTATAGGTTGTATGGGTGTATTGGATGTTGGATGGATGGATCAGATGGATGGATTAGCTATGGATGGTAGGGATGGATGGGATGGCATGGATGGAATGATGGATGGATGGATGGATCATTGGTATGGATTGGTCATGATGGATGATGGATAGTCATGGCATGGATGGATGGATGGATGGATGGAATGATGGTATGATGGCTATGGGCATGGATGGATGGATGGCTATGGATGGATGGAATGGCATGGATGGATGGATGATGGGATGGATGGATGGACTGGATGGCATGGTTGGATGGATGGATGATGGATGATGGATGGATGGCATGGATGGATGGATGGATGGTTTATGGAGGATGGAATGGATGAATGGATGGAATGGAATGCGATGGTATGGATGATGGATGCGATGATGATGGATAGGATGGCGATGATGGATGCCGATGTATGGATGGATGGATGCATGGGATGGATGGATGGATGGATGGAATGGATGGATTGGCATGGCATGGATGGATGGATGGCAGGCATGGATGGATGGATGAATGGATGATGGATGGATGGATGGTGTATGGATGGATGGATGGATGATGGATGGAGAATGGATGGATGGATGGATGGATGGATGGATGGATGGATGGATGGATGGATGGATGGATGGTATGGAGGATGGATGGATGGATGGATGGATGGATGATGGATGGCATGGGAGATGGCATGGGATGGATTGGATGATATATAGATGAATGGATGGCCCAATGGATGGATGGAGATGGATGGATGAGTGGTGGAGCCTTGGATGGAAGATGGATGATGGATGGATGAATGAAATGGATGGATAAAAAGGATGGAATGACATGAATGGATGCGATGATAGACTGATTGGATGGAAGGATGGATATGGTCATGGATGGTGCTGGCATGGATGGTATGGATGGATGGTATGATGGAATGGATGCGATGGATGGATGGAATGGAGTGGTATGGGTTTGAGATGGCATGGATGATGATGGCTATGGTAGGTAATGGATGGATGGATGGCATGGATGGATGGATGAGAGGCATGTAGGGATGGAAGGATGGATGGATGGATGGATGGATGGAATGGTCATATATGGATTGCGATATATAGATGAATGGCATGGGATGGTATGCGATGGATGGTGATGGTAATGCGATGGATGGATGGATGGTTCCCCTGTGGATGGATGGATGGCAATGGCCATGCGATGAATGAATGATGGCATGCGTCATGGATGAATGGATGGTATGGATTAGACTGATGGATGCGAATGGATGGATGGATGGATGGATGGATGGGTATGCGATGGCATGGGATGGATGGATGGTATGGATGGATGGCATGATGGATGGATGATGGATGGATGGATTAGATGGATAGATGGAGGATCGATGGATGGATGGTATGGATGGGATGGATGGTATGGTATGTATGGAGGATGATGGATGGATGGATGATGGTCTAATGGATGGCGGATTAGACTGATGAATTGATGAATGAATGGATGATATAGACAATGGATGGATGGATGGTGGTTAGATGGATGGATGTTGGATGGATGGACATGGCTCATGGTATGAGAGGATGGTATGGATGGATGAATGGAATGGTTGGATGATGGATGGCATTAGATGGATGGATGGATGGATGGCATGGATGGAATGGATGGCCAATGGATGGCATTGGAATGGATGGCAAACGGATGGATGGATGGCAATGGATGCGATGTATGGATGGATGGCATGCGATGGATGGATGGATGGGATGGATGAATGTGGTATGGATGGCATGGATGGATGGATGGATGCGAAATGGTCATGAATGGATGGATGGATGGATGCGGATGCGATGGATGGATGGATGGATGCTGGATGGATGTATGGATGGATGGAGGATGGATGGATGGCCATGAATGCGATGGATGGATGGATGGATGGATGGATGGATGCTGTATGGATGCGATGGATGGATGGATGGATGGCATGGAATGGATGGTATGGCATGCCGATGTGATGGATGGATGAGATGATGGATGGAATATGGCTATGATGGTATGCGATGGAATGATGGATGGAGGAGGAGGGATGGTATGCGATGGCATGGATGGATGGCATGGATGGATTGATGGATGGCATTGGATGGCATGGATGGATGGACGGATAGACTGATGGATTGATGAATGAATGGATTGGATAGACGATGATGGAATGGATGGGTAAGATGGATGCGATGCGATGGGATTGGCCATGGATGGCATGGATGGCATGGATGGATGCGATGGATGGATGGATTGATGGATGGTTGGATGGATGGCATGATAGATGGATGGATGGAAATGGCATGGATGAT
>NW_014577073.1:243955-249939 GCF_000485595.1 Priapulus caudatus
CGTGATAAAAGCCCATCAAATTTGGTCGACAGTGTGCCTCTGACATTATCTCTAAAATGATAGGAGTGGACCCCAACGTAATTTGCGTTTAAGGGGCGTACCACTAATTTTCTCAAAATGGCCGCCATGAAAATATATAAAAATGGCATATATCCACATCTAACTTATACATTGGTGAGCTGATTTTGAAATGTTTGATGTACTATTTTTTAGGACACAAGAATCAATTAAAGAATCAAATAATAACAAAAACTTTGTCGTTTTTAAGGGGGCGTGGGCACCATATTTTCCCATCAATGGCCACCATGAAATATCAATCAACAGCATACATTTCACTCACTAATTAACATTTTTGGTAGCATTCTTTATATACTTGACCATGGTTTTTAACACAATGAAATCAACTTTAAATCAACTTAAAACAGTACAAGTTTCCCATTTGAGGTGGGCGTGGCCAATTTATTTTTAAAAATGGCGCCATGGGAAATATCAAATTTACATTTCTGAGTTGCTTGTAAAAGTTTGCGAGTACTAATTACGTTATTGCTCTCATAATCTCCGATAATTACCCGCGCAACGCGAGTCTGCAGAGGAGCGTAATGCTGATCGCTCTCGTGTGTGCTGTTCGATGTTGGGGTGTTTCGTCGTGATGTTCGTGTGTCGTGTGATTTAGATGTGTGTGTGTGAGCCAGTAGCGCACGCCAGCCTGTCTATACACGTATACATGTTACACGCGTTGGCCCGATCGATTCAGCACCAGCCTTCGCCTTAAGGGCGTTAGTCAGCCAGCAACGCCAGCAGCGAACCAGGCTGTTAAGTACCACAAGCTGTATTACCCATGTTACACGCTCGCGGATGGTATGACACTCTGCTTTGAGTTGCCCTCTGTCTAGATGCTGGCCATGTTGTTAGTGTGTCCAGTCGTCTTGTTCTGTCTGGTCTGCTCTGCTGCCACCGTCAACCATGACACGGCTAGCATTACGGCTAGCTGATACACACAACACCCGCGCACGCACGGCACGCACGCAGGCAGGCACACGCACTCAACGCAGCGCACGCGACACGCAGGCAGGCACGAGACACACACGACACACACACACACACGCACACACACACACACGCGCAATTCTAATGTGGTCATGTTACCATCATACGCTCAGTCTCTTTCTTCCCCGTTTGCTCTTCTTCCTTTCCGCTCTCCCGCCTATCTCTCTCTCTCTCTCTGCTCTCACTCTGTCTCTGCTCTCCTCTCTCTCTCTCTCTCTCTCTCTACTCTCCTCTCCCTCCCCTATCTCTCCCTCTTCTCTCTCTCTCCTCTCTCTCTCTCTCTCCCTCCCCCTATCCTATCGCACGCTCTCTCTCTGCTCTCCGCTCTCTCTGGCTCTCTCTCTCTCTCTCTCTCTCTCTCTCTCTCTTTCTCCTCTCTCTCTCTCTATTCTCTCTCGTCTCTCTTCTCTCTCGTCTTGGATGGATGGATGGATGGATGGATGGATGGATGGATGGATGGATGGATGGATAGACGAATGGATGGATGGATGGATGGATGGATGGATGGATGGATGGATGGATGGATGGATGGATGGATAGATGAATGGATGGATGGATGGATGGGTGGATAGATGAATGGATGAATGAATGAATGAATGAATGAAAAGATGGATGGATGGATGGACTACAATTAATATTTAATTAACATAATGCAAGCATCACGCGCGTCAAGATAACACCGTCTACTCATGCCTGCTCCGGAACGAGAAGTAGAGACGGTTCGATATTTTCGTGTCGTAGCGATGAATGTCTCTTAACTTGGTTCAACAGAAAGCGTCTTAACTTCATAACGTGTTATCTCGTGTGTTCTATGTTCCACGCGCGTGGCGAATGTACATCGTAGTTCAATTACCAGTTTACGTCAAATGGGCGTATCGTCGCTTGCAACAACGTCAGCTGAGATATCACTAGCTGGCCGTTGGGGATAAATATTTTAATGCAAAATTATACAAGCCATGCAGACTGTTAAAGGCGTAAACGCATGCGTTGGTGTATAAGCCCACGCACACCACGCACACCACGCACACCCACACAAACACCCACACAAACACTGAGCTGCAGACGCACCACCCCCTCACACACACACAAAGAGACAAGTCAGTCAAAAATGAGACGCACAGTCATAGCCCACCGCCGCAGTGGGCTTTCAGCGAGCGTGAAGGCCGGCGGCGGCAACACGATGCCGACGCGAGCGACGTCTGTGACGTGCGACAACTGCTGGATATTGACGAGCGGCGACTCGTACTTTCCACTCTGTTTCAGGACCTGATGGCAGCGACCATACAACAACGACGATATATGACCGAGATGCACGCGCTATTGCTGGCCTTGCTCGCAGCTGGTATCGCGCTCTCCCTCGCCGACGGAGCCTGCCAACTGCAAACGTACAACCAGCGGATTCGAGTCGGTGGAATGGTCAGGGAAATACAACTCGGAGAGTGCGTGAGCATATCTAAATTTTACGCCAGGTAAGTAGGACGGCACCAGACTGCGTACATGCACTTTAGACGGTAGATTGTTTTTTGAATTTAGTGTTTTTAAAAACACGCATGTTTATTTAACAACTACGTCATCAGGCTGTATTGCAAACGTCTTTTAACAAATTAGAATCGTAACGGTTAATTAAAATAGTAAAAGGTCGTTACAACGCTTGCACGTACGCGCGCAAGAACATACGCGCGCGCGAGGTTGCATTAAAGTTCGTGAACTATTGGAAATGTTTAGAATACTCTATTGATTTTTTATGCATTCGCATACGAAAGAAAAATATAATCCATCATTTACAAAGGTCACCTTTAAAAACATTAACGCTAACCGCACAAAACGCAACTGGCAAGTACGCTTAACACTCTCGTGTTACCGCACGCAAGGTTCTCTCATTTTACACAGAAAAACACAATCAACCGCGCTGACATGAAGGTAAACCCAACGACTACACGTCTTTAAAAATTAACTCATTAAAAAGTAATCAGTGAAACTTAAATATGTTTGCGGTGCGCATGTGTTGCGCTGGCGATAAGCAACATCGCAGCACGAGAACTATACGTAGCATTAAAAACATCACACACGCGTACGCGAGCGCACGCACGCACGCATGCACACACATACACACACCACGCAGACGCAACACGCACACGCGCACACGCACGCGCACACGCACACGCACACGCACACGCACCACACACACACGCACACACACACACACACACACACACACACACCACACACATGTGAGTATGGGCTATTAACATGTTGCGGTGACACGAAGTCGTCTATTGTAAAATTCGCAAGCTAGCGTCGTGTTATTTGGAAAGTGGCAAGCCAGCCCACCCCTCCTTCCAGCTTCTCCATATTTTGTCATTACCAAGAGGTGAAATAAAACGATTATTATTTTTGATTCTTAGCGGTTTTTGTCCACTCCTGGTATTAAGCATACGAGTACAGACAGGGCAAGACGATCCGATGCGTTCGTGACAGCACCTGCATCATCATGGTTCTCAGACGGTCATGATAAAAAGCCACAATGAAAATGCATCTTAATACTCTCGTTTGATATCTGTAATTTTTTCCCTCAAAATGTACGACTTTGCGCGTCGTAAATGGGCGTTCGAAAAACATTCTGCGTCTGCCATCAGCGAACCGCAGCTGTGAGATAGACGTCATTCACGCTCTCTCTGTCGCTCCTTGCGCGTAATGCAACGCGAACGCACCATAAACCCGTGTCTCGCAACGCCGCAGGCATTCAGGAGAATTTAATATCACAATCTCAGGCGGCGGGACACGACGCATTACTCAGCGACCGGCTAGACACTTTTGCATTTATCTTGCAGGTCGTCATTCGTTAAGTACCAGGAAAGCATCCGATTTCTATGTCGCCGGTCGTAACTGTTGCTGCATGAGTGAGCAACTACAAGACGAAGACGGTGGAGATCGGCATGGTTGCCGTCCAGTACAAAAAACATTCGAGGATGCAAGTGCGGACCTTGTTTCTAACGATGCGCCGACGCGACGCCGCCAAGCGTTCGTTACGACTACCGCGAGAGCGACGTCGGCAAGGGGATGTGGGGCGAAAAATCTTCCTTTCGGAGGCCAGGCGGCAATAGCTGTACGAACGGCGACGTTGTTTGTACAATAACAGAATGCCCAACCTGATGTAACAGTAATGAAAATTTAATGTGAACGGGAAATCCTGCTGACTATCGTATGTACAATGTACACGATAGTCAGCAGGATTTCCCGTTCACATTAAGCTACAAGAAGCAGTATTTGTCCTCCATTTGAAATGTATAATTTCCACAAAATAATATTTTATTTCGGAGATACTACACGGGCAAGCGCGAACATTTCTTGCTCTGCAATTGTAGAATTCGGCTCCTTGTGATTGTTGTTAAAGTAGGAGATTCGGGTAGAGATAGTTCTACTTCTAGTTCTTTCCAAATTAAAATGATTAACACAATAAAATAATATATCGTTTGTTTGATAATGCTGATCATTGTTGATCATGAGCATGCTGATCATGCTGAATTGTTTAATTAAGGCTGATCATGTATCACAGGGGCAAGACACACAAGGGCCGGACACACTAGGTGATTTAATCGGGCGACTTTATCGCCCGATAATATCGCCCGATTTTATCGCGCGAGTCGAGTGGACACATCACGCGATTTTTGACGGCGAGTTCCTACTTCTTTATGTACGCTCTTGATATCATATGATCCCTAATAGCAAGACTAATGTTTACAAGTCTATGTACCACGAAGTGGTATGTGTAGGTATGTAGCTTGTAGCTTGTAGCGAAGCGACTTGTATTTTTGTACTAGTGCTTAATTTAGGCCTACAGTACGCGTGTATTGTTTATCAATTTTCCCCGGTCAATTACCGGTGACGCCGAGTTTCGCCGCCATCGAAACCTTTACGGCCTCCTTCTTCGTTCTGTCCATGTACTCAGACAGAGACATATCGTACAAGAGGGGCTTCGCCTCTCACAAAGTGATCAACTCTGTCATTTTGTCGTAGGACCACGTTAGCTCCATGGAATCTGCCATTTTGTCTATAATTACGTCAGTATCATTGAACAACTCTGATTGGCTGATGAATTGTACAATCAGGCGACTTTATCGCCGAACCGGACACACTAGGCGATTTTATCGGACGACTGAAATAATCGCCCGATAATATCAAAACGTTTTGATCGATGCGATTAAATCGGGCGACTAAATCGGCGGCGACTGACTGGACACACTAGGCGATTTTCACCGCGATTTAGTCGCCCGACTGATGTATCGCCCGATAAGTCGCCCGATAAAATCGCCTAGTGTGCCACTCGCGTGTGCGTGGTTTTGTGTCTCTTTGTGCGATGTGTCTACACTGTATGAGATATTAAAGAATATTCCGGTTACAACACAAGTTTGGCTTTATATCATCATTTGTGTTTACACTAACGTCCGCAGATTGTATACTGACTGGTATATGCAGCGGGTACCTTACATGCAAGAGCTTCTTTCCTTAAGAGAGGTCTACGGATAAAATGTTATCATATAAATCTAGGTTAGAATACCTCCTATTCACTTTGAATGCATAATTTTCGCAAAATAATATTTATCTCGGGTTATATTGCGCGTGCACGAGCGCATTTACAGGTGTTTTATTGTACTGGGAAAGGTGTGTTGATCGCAGGTCCGGCATCGTAGCATCATAGCATCGCAGAATTGTGGCATCGTAGAATTGTAGGGTTTTTGATCTCCGCTCCGGCATCGTAGCATCATAGCATCGCAGAATTGTGGCATCGTAGAATTGTAGGGTTTTTGATCTCCGCTCCGGCATCGTAGCATCATAGCATCGCAGAATTGTGGCATCGTAGAATTGTAGGGTTTTTGATCTCCGCTCCGGCATCGTAGCATCATAGCATCGCAGAATTGTGGCATCGTAGAATTGTA
>NW_014577073.1:250196-259284 GCF_000485595.1 Priapulus caudatus
ATGAGAGAGAGAGAAGAGAGAGAGAGAACCAAGAGGATGTGTATGTGTCAGACAGAGAGTGGAGAGAGAAAGAGAGAAGCAGAGAGACAGAGAAGAGACACAGAGAGAGAAGAGAGAGAGAGGTGTGGCGCGGCGTCAGTGTGTGTGAGAGTAGAGAGAGAGAGAGAGACGAGGAGAGAGAGAGAGAGTGTGTGGCGTGTTTGTGTTGTGTGTGTGACAGAGAGTAGAGAGAGAGAGAGAGAGAGAGAGGAAGAGAGAGCAGAGGAGGTGTGCGTTTTTTTGTGTTGTGTGTGTGACTAGAGAGAGAGAGAGAGAGGATGAGAGAGAGAGAAAGAGAGAGAGAGAGAGAGAGAGAGAGAGAGAATGAGAGAGAGAAGCAGAGAGGGTGTGGTGTGTGTGTGTGTGTGTGTGTGTGTGTGTGTGTGTGTGTGGAGAGAGAGAGAGACGAGAAACAAGAGAGGGACGTGTCGTGTGTGTGTGTGTTGTGGTGTGTGTGTGTGTTGTGTGTGTGTGTGTGAGAGGAGAGACGAGAGAGAGAGAGAGAGGTGGTGTGTGCGTGTGTGTGTGTGTGAGAGAGAGAGAGGTGTGCGTGTTGTGTTTGTGTGTGTGAAGCAGAAGAGAGAGAGAGAGAGAGAGAGCAGAGAAGAGAGCGAGGTGTGTGTGTGTGTGTGTGTGTGTGTGTGTGTGTGTGTGTGTGTGTGAGAGAGAGAGAACCAGAGAGGGAGTGTGTATGTGTCAGAGAGAGAGAGAGAGAGAGAGAGAGAGAGAGAGAGAGAGAGAGAGTGTGCGCGTGCGTGTGTGTGTGTGTGAGAGAGAGAGAGAGGTGTGCGTGTTTGTGTTGTGTGTGTGACAGAGAGAGAGAGAGAGAGAGAGAGAGAGAGAGAGAGAGAGAGAGAGAGAGAGAGAGAGAGGAGAGAGAGAGAACGCAGGAGAGAGAGAGAGTGTGTTCAATGTGTCCTTGAGAGAGAGAGAGCGTGTGCGCGTGTGTATGTGTGGTGTGGGAGAGGTGTGTGTGTTTGTGTGTGTGTGTGTGTGAGAGACGCGAGAGAGAGAGATGAGAGGAGAGAGAGAGAGAGAGAGAAGAAGAACGGAGAGGGTGTGTGTGTGTGTGTGTGTGAGCAGAAGAGAGAGCCGAGAGAGTAGAGAGAGAGAGGTGTGGCGGCTTGTGTTGTGTTGTGTGACAGAGAGAGAGAGAAGAGGTGTATGTGTGCCGCGCCGCAGCCGGTGTGTGTGTCGTGTGTGAAAGAGAGAGAAAGCAGAGTAGAAGATGATGAGAGAGAGAGAGAGAGAGAGAGAACATGCGAGGGAGTGTGTATGTGTCTGAACGAGAAGAGTGTGTGTGCGTGTGTGTGTGTGTGTTGTGTGTGTGTGTGTGTGTGTGGTGCGCGCGCCAGCGCGGCGGCGTGTGTGTTTGTGTGTGTGTGTGGTGTGTGCTGTGTGTGAGAAGAGAGAGAGAGAGCGAAGGAGAGAGAGAGAGAGGTGTGTGTGTGCGCGCGCAGTGTGTGTGTGTGAAGAGAGAACATGAGAGGGAGTGTGTATCGTGTCTGAGAGAGAGAGAAGAGGTGTGATGTGAGAAGAGAGAAGAGGGGTGTGCGTGTTTGTGTTGTGTGTGTGTAAGCGGAGAGAGAGAGCAGAGAGAGAGAGAGAGTAGAGAGAGAGAGAGAACCCAGAGAGGGAGTGTGTAGTGTCAGCAGATATAAGTATATATCTATCAGAGTAAGATAATATCACAAGAGTGAGACAAGACCGATTTTCCCTGCATTTTTAACATCGATTTTTCTCATCAAGAATTTGCAGCAGCCAATAAAGAAGCAAGTTGTTAGTTCCTCAGGCTTATTATGGACCATATCACTCACGCTTCATAGTAAGCTGATATTCGTTTACATAGTATTTGCTAGCGTATTGAGCTGTAAATCGTAATCTTGCAACGAGCTGAATCCGCAACGATTTACCGCTGTTCAACAACAACAGCGGTAAATCGTGCGAAATTCAGCTCGTGGCAAGATTAGGGCCGATAGGGTTGAGAGACAATCTAAATTTCGAAAATTTTGATCTCGTGAAAGAACCTGCCAGAACGCGCTCAGTTATTGTGATGCGAAACACAAGCAAATGACATACTATGCTTTAGCATAAAGTAATAATAAATAAAAAATATTTCTCTGTAAGTAGTTTGGCAGTAAGTATCACATTACGCACGCGCCAGGTAATACAAGTACATAACCGCTTAATCGGGCACGCATGATTTGGAAACCGTCGCTTGCTAAAAATATTGGCGCACCGATATAGCTTCTAATAATGTCTAAAGCAGCTCGCAAAGCAAGTGCATTTTTAGCCGGTAAATTTATCGAATTTCAGCTCGTGCAAAGATTACGATTTACAGCAATACGCCTAGCAAATATTGATGTAAACGAATATCAGTACATGGAAGGTGAGTGATTAGTGGTCATAGTTAATAAGCTTGAGGAACGTATACACTTGCTTCTTTATTGTGGCTAAATTTTGATGAAAAAATCGGGTATAAAAATGCGGCGAATCGGTTTTTTTTTGTCTCAAACTTTTTTTATTTTTTTTTTTGTTGTTTATTATCTCTCTGATATATATATATAGAGAGAGAGAGGTGTGCGCGCGCCGTGTGTGTGTGAGTGAGAGAGAGGTGTGTGTGCGCGCGCGCGTGTGTGTGTGTGTGCCTGTGTGTGTGAGGGAGAGAGAAAGAGAACCAAAGAGGGAGTGTGTATGTGTCAGAGAGAGAGAGGGGGGGGTGCACGCGCGTGTGTATGTGAGTGTGAGAGAGAGAGAGGTGTGTGCGCGCGCGCGTGCGTGTGTATACATATATGTGTGTTTGTATGTGTGTGTGGTGGGGGTGGATGTGTGTGGGTGTGTGTAGGTGTGTGTGGGGGATGTGTGTGGTTGTCTGTGGGGGATGTGTTTGGGTGTGTGTTTGTGTCGACGCGGGCGCGGAAGCAGGGGGCGCGTGCGTGCTCGGTTTAATTGTGAAACGAAAGCGGGGCGACCCGGAGCATCGAGTTCAGCTTGTCCGCACCTAGTACATCGCAATCCCCCGTGACACGGCGATGACGTACGCCTTACGTGATTAGCACCCCAGAATATATATATATATATATATATATGCTGTGTTGTTTGCTATGGGATCTAGGCGTTGTCCTCTATAATGAAGGTTTTTTAATAATTAGGTGTCTCTATAATGAAGGTGAGTTGCCCGCGCACCTGCCGCACAATGGAATAATTTCCGCGAGTGTAGCGTGCTACACATTAGGGAACGAATTAAGCAGCACCGCCAAGCATTCTGCGCGAGCAGTCTCAGAGGTGCACGACATTATAAAGTGGCAGCAACACGGCGACAATAATTACGGTCGCTGCGTTAAATCCAGACATGTCTAATGCGCACAGTAGCGTAATGAGGATGCTATAGATCGCGGCCTCGCAGATATAGATCCGGCACGGAGTTGTTCAATTTCAACAATTTGAATAATCTCCGTATTTGTGACCTTCTTCTGATAATAACCAAGACTATGCAACCCCATAGAGAACGGCAAAAGAGCATCTAAAAACTACAATTCCATAAGCAATTATTCTATTATATTACTGGGAGATGACAACATTTACTTACTTCGTTGCCTACTTTGAGACTCGCAAAGTCACGGCGCGTGATTCCCTTAGCGACAGCGAGATATAGATTTAAGTAAGCCTGCAGCATAGTGTTGTACTGACGTCTTCACAGATTGAAATTATATACGAATGCGTGCTTATATGACATTATATATCGACCTAAGAGTAATTTATTCGTATATTAAGCATCGCGTTTTTACTCTTTTTCGGCTATTATCCATCAAGATTCCATAAAAGTCATCAATCACTCTTGCTAGGACAACATAGCAGAAAATCCCATCGTCCATATGTACGTAAAAAAATCCTCCTTTTCGTTTCGATTTTTTACAATATCCAGATCGATACGTATCTTTATGGCTTCACTTTTTATGGAATTGAATCTAATTTCAGAAATAAGTTAGTTTATTCAGGTTTTGAGTTATAGAAAGGTTACACTTCGTGCTGCCTATTGCCCCATGGCAAGAGTGCATCAATACAAATCAAGGGTAATAAACAATATAAATAACAAGAGTACCAAGCTGTTAAGCCTAACATGCCAATACGCGTTCATTATAATTTAGACGTGTTTATAATGCAAACATGCCACACTTTACTGCTTTCTATTTTTAGTTATATAAAGTTTTAATTATACATCGTAATATTCATGTTGTTAAATATTCATTAGAAATATATAAAAATTTGATTTACGCCGATGGGAGGTTATTATTATTATTAACGATTGGAGCTGCTACGCCTCGAGGGGATAACGTAAGCTGTGCTAATCATGCATCATACGCCACACACCCAGAGCCTGTCAATTAAGACGGTTCTGTAATCTAACAGTACGATTATTAATGTAATGTAATTTATAAGAAAATAATTAATACCTCTACCAAACCGAATAGCGAAAGTTAAAGTATGGTAATGTGTTTATTGATTGCAGCTGATACGTTTCTGGCATAAAGCGTGCGAAAATAAATATAAATAGTGCAACTTGCGCCATCACTGCAAGAGACATCATGGCTGGCGAAATCAATAGCAAACACCGGTAGATTTCGAAATTAGGTTTTCAGTTTTGTCTCATTAATATTGAACACGGAAATGTTTTTTAAAGCAGCATGAATAAAGCCCAAATTCGCTGAAATTACTGCTAAAGCCTCGACTATAATAATGCCGTTTAATTAACTATTTTCTTCGTATAGATGTAGACATGCGTTTACGTAGTCGTTTCCTGTTGCTGCCGTTGTTTTAAAGGTTGGCCAGACGTTTATTCACAACATATTTTCTTAGGAAGTAAAACCAGGCAAATTCGGACGAGATACGGGGTATGTAGGTGCACATGCAGTTGGACGCACCAGTGAGTGTGTGCTCTCTAAATTAAAATTATATCTTTTAACGAAATACGAAAACGAAAACGAAACGATACGAAAACGATACGAAACGATACGAAACGATATGAAACGATACGAAAACGAAATACTGTTTCAATCGTTTAATAAAGGCTGGAAATAGAGCTGCAAATATCATGCAGGACATATACCGCCACCTAGTGGATGATTCAAGTTATATTGCTATCACGTCGACTAGGACAGCCTATAATTATTAAACAGAGGCTCCAGAATGTATTTTAGCGACAAGTTACTGCCGAGAGTATGTTCTCTCGTGTAATTTCAACAAAACAATATTTTTTACTCGATATGCGCTAATAAAGTTCTCACGCGATGGTACAAGAAAATTTCGTACGACTAGGCACCTTAATTGTGATTATTTCAGTTCCTAGTGAGTATGTGCTCTCTAAATTAAAATTATGATTGCAATAAAATATAATTTGATTCATTCGATAAATGCTGGACATACAGCCACACATGACATGTGTGACGTATATTGCCACATAGTACTGTACAATAACAGAATGCCCAACCTGATGTAACAGTAATAAAATGTGAACGGGAAATCCTGCTGATAGTCAGCAGGATTTCCCGTTCACATTAAGCTACGAGAAGGAGTATTTGTTCTCCATTTGAAATGTATAATTTCCACAAAATATTATTTTCTTTCGGAGATACTACACGGGCAAGCGCGAACATTTCTTGCTCTGCAACTGTAGAATTTGGCTCCTTGTGATTGTTAAAGTAGGAGATTCGGGTAGAGATATAGTTCCTGCCAAGTTAATAGTACATATGTGCTTTCCAAATTAAAATGATTAACACAATAAAATAATATATCGTTTGTTTGATAAATGCTGATCATGTTTCTGCTTATGCCATGTAGTATACATAACGCCACCTAGTGCTGGATTTAAAGAATCCTGTTATATCAACATTAAATTGTATGGTATTGTAGTACTGGCTGGGCTACCCTAAGCCTACCAAGCTACCCTACATGGCCAAGTTACATCAAGGGTCGCACATCATAGTTGGTCAACGTTACTATAGGTGTGACTGTGCCGGCACATTGCAATTTGTTGGTAATTAGTAATTACCTCCACCAAGGGGTTGGCAGGAGGTTATGTTTTCACCGGCGTGTGTTTGACTGTTTGTTTGTGGGTTTGTTTGTGTACAGCCTAACTGAAAAAGTTATGGACGGATTGTCATAAAATTTTCACGATAGGTCACAAACGGGCTAACTTAGAATTGATGAGATTTTGGTGGTGATCCGGATCCAATTAATTAATTAATTAATTAATTATTAAAATTTTCAGGATAGGTCAGAAATGGGGTAACTTAGAATTGATTACATTTTGGTGGTGATCCGGATCCAATTAATTAATTAAATTTTCAGGATAGGTCAGAAATGGAGTAACTTAGAATTGATTACATTTTGGTGATATATTTTTTAATTTGTTTACAGTGAAAACAATTCAGCTGCCTTGGCGGAGGTCTGTGCTCTCCGAGTGCTCTAGTTGTGAATGGTATTGACTCAATTATAATTCATGGAACAGTGTGTAATGAGTGCATTGTTAATACAGACGTCAATAAAGATTGAATATTGAACACGGAATTAACATGCACACGGGAGAATGTGTTAACCAAAAATCATCATAAGAATTATTAATATAATTCAAAATACAGAATGATGAGTTGTAAACCTTCTCTTATAGTTGTAGTAGTCTCTTATCAGGCGTTCTGTACGGCGTTAAATACAACATTATATTTTACTGCTTTGTGAGGGAGAGAGGGGATGGGAGACTGGGAAAAAGCAACAGAGGCGATAGCCGAGGGGTGGTGGAAAAATAAGGAGGCTGAGTGTGGGACAAGGAAGTAAAGAGGAAAGACGGGGAAGGTATGAAATAGGAGTTTTGCACACTACAGACTAGGGCGCGCTCCTATTCATAAGCACAGGTCTACTGATAACAATCTATTGCATAAATCTATGCTCGGATACCCCGTAATCATTTGAAATGCGTACTCGTCCAAAAATGTGACTCCTCTGGTGAGATATTGTGCGTGAGCTAAAACACACTAACGTCGTCAGATTGCGTACTGAATGGTATATGCAGCGAGCAGCTTACATGCAAGATCTTCTTCCTATATCTTAATTGAGGTCTACGGATAGAATGTTATCACATGAATCTAGGTTAGAATACATCCTCTTCACGTTAAATGCATAATTTTCGCAATATATTATTCATATCGGGTTATATTGCGCGTGCGCGAGCGCATTTACAGGTGTTCTGTACGGACTGAACGCAACATTATATATTACTGCTTTGTGAGGGAGAGAAGGGTAGGAGACTGAGAAAAAGCAACAGAGAAGATAGCCGAGGGATGGTGGAAGAAGAAGGAGGCTGAGTGTGGGACAAGGGAGTGAAGAGGAAGGACAAGGAAGATATAGAGTAGGAGTTTTGCACTCTACAGACTAGGGCGCGCTCCTATTCATAAACACAGGTTTACTGATAACAATTTATCACATAAATCTATGCTCGGATACCCCATAATCATTTGAAATGCGTACTCGTCCAAAAATGTGACTGCTCTGGTGAGATATTGTGCGTGAGCTAAAACACACTAACGTCGTCAGATTGTGTACTGCATGGTATATGCAGCGAGCACCTTCCATGCAAGATCTTCTTCCTATTTTTTAAGAGAGGTCTACGGATAGAATGAATTACATGCCATGAACTAGGTCATCTGATCACTAGAGCTAGGTCGATTAATTTTCAAAACTTTTTATTTCAAATAATGTTTTTTTTTACTTCTTCGTGTAGGTATATCGTTGATTGTATTCCATCAGGGGCTTCGATCCATTTTGAGGATAGGGGGGGGGGCAAACGATATTATTCAGAACTTAACACGTTAAAGTATGGTAGCTTTAACTATGATATCTTTATGTATCTCTTAAATTTATCTCAAAACAAAATATTAACTTGCTATTACAGGATTGCCGTTTGCCGTACTGGAATTACAACCATTCACTAAGTGAAACATGTTTCTTTTATGGATATACTGAAGTCTCAGATAAAAAAAAAAGGACTGGAATCCCCTTTTTCTTTAAAGGTAGTAGCCCTTATTTGCAAAGCATTGTGGGAGGTCTCGAACAAATTTAGGCTCATTGTAACTTAAAATGAGGACTCATCAAAGTAAACATATATCACATCATTGGATTTATAGATATAATGTGACCTTGTGAGAAATTAAACGTTTTCTTTTTAAAGCAACTGGAAGTCGCCTTAAGAACTCAAAGAAAATATCCTGATGCCAATTGGCATCTACAAATGAAATTTTATGGAAATTAGGAGGGTGTGCAAATGAAGGCTACTACCTTTAATGTAAACATTGTATCTAAAGTAAGAGACTTTTGTTTACACTGTATCTAAAATGAAAGACACTACGAATACAGTCGTGATTCTGTATCTCTTAACGCGTAAACTGCTAAAGGTTTATTTTTATTTTTGACTTTTCATCAAGACGGCGGCATTCAATTCGGAAATTCAGGTTTGATCGATAATATCTCTCTTGTACCTGCATTATTATCATTGCATTTGGTATCATTGGAAACCCTGTTCATTTTCCTTTTCAAAACAGTAAAATAGCCAGGTGGTGTACTTAATTGTATATGCAGCGTGCACCTTACATGCGAGGTCTGCTTCATATTTCTGAAGTTAGATGAAATTTTATTGATGTATGGATTGTATGCTAGGATAACCCCTCTTCATTTTAAATTCATAATGTTTGCGAAATATTATTATTCTCGGGAGCACCGTTTCAGACGTGCAGTACGGCCAAAGAAAAAGTACTTAAATATAGCTTGTTGGGGGAGAGAGGGGTAGGAAACTGAGGCAAGGTGGCAGGGAAGACAGCCGAGGGGCGGTGGAAGAAGGAGGAGGCTGAGCGTGCGACAATGGAGACAAAGGGAGGACGGGCGGGGATAAAGTAGGAGTTTTGCACCCTACAGGCTAAGGCGCTCTCCTTACTATAAACACAGGTCTACTGATAATAATTTATTACAGAAACTTATGTTGAGATATCCTCTGACCATACTA
>NW_014577073.1:259294-272010 GCF_000485595.1 Priapulus caudatus
GTGCAAATGAAGTATACTACCTTAAAGATAAACATTGTATGTAAAGTAAGAGACTTATGTTTACACTATAACTAAAATGAAAGACACTACGAATACAGTCGTGATCCTGTATCTCTTAACGCGTAAACTGCTAAAGGTTTATTTTTATTTTTGACTTTTCATCAAGACGGCGGCATTCAATTCGGAAATTCAGGTTTGATCGATAATATCTCTCTTGTACCTGCATTATTATCATTGCATTTGGTATCATTGGAAACCCTGTTCATTTTCCTTTACAAAACAGTAAAATAGCCAGGTTGTGTACTTAATTGTGTATGCAGCGTGGACCTTACATGCGAGGTCTGCTTCCTATTTCTGAAGTTAGATGAAATTTTATCGATGGATGCTAGGATAACCCCTCTTCATTTTAAATTCATAATGTTTGCGAAATATTATTATTCTCGGGAGATATTGTGCATGCGCGAGCACCGTTTTAGACGTGCAGTACGGCCAAAGGAAAAGTACGTAAATATAGCTTGTTGGGGCAGAGAGGGGTAGGAAACTGAGGCAAGGTGGCAGGGAAGACAGCCGAGGGGCGATGAAAGGATAAGGACTCTGAGCGTGCGACAATGGAGACAAAGGGAAGGACGGGCGGGGATAAAGTAGGAGTTTTGCACCCTACAGGATAAGGCGCTCTCCTAACTATAAACACAGGTCTACTGATAATAATTTATTACAGAAACCTATGTTAAGATATCCCCTGACCATACTAAATGCCTTTTCATCACAAAATATAACTCCTCTGGTGAGATATTGCGCATGCGCTAAAACAGTAAGGAAGCCAGGTTATGTACTTAATAGTATATACAGCGGGTTCTTACATGCGAAATCTGCTTCCTATTTCTGAAGTGAGGTCTACAGGTAAACTTTTATCATATATATGCTAGGATACCCCCTCTTCATTTTAAATTCATAATGTTTGCAAAATATTCTTCTTCTCAGGAAATATTGCGCATGCGCTAGCTCCGTTTCAGACGTTAAATACGGCCAATACGGCCAACGGAAACGTACGTAAATATAGCTTGCTGAGGGAGAGAGGGGTGGGAAACTGAGGGAAGGTGGCAGGGAAGACCGACGAGGGGAGGTGGAAGGAAAAGGAGGCTGAGCGTGCGACAACGGAGACAAAGGAAGGGCGTGCGGGGATAAAGTAGAAGTTTTGCACCCTACAGGCTAAGGCGCTCACCTAACTATAAACACAGGTCTACTCATAAGAATTTATTACAAAAACCTATGTTAAGATATCTCCTGACCATACTAAATGCGTTTCCATCACAAAATATAACTCCTCTGGTGAGATATTGCGCATGCGCTAAAACAGTAACGTATAGCCAGGTTATGTACTTAATAGTATATACAGCGGGTCCTTACATGCGAAGTCTGCTTCCTATTTTTGAAGTGAGGTCTACTGGTGAACTTTTATCATATAGATCTATGCTAAGATAACCCTTCTTCATTTTAAATTCATATTGTTTGCACAATATTCTTCTTCTTAGGAGATATTGCACATGCGCGAGCACTGTTTCAGTCTTTAGACGTGTAGTACGGCCAAAGGAAAAGTACGTAAATATAGCTTGCTGAGGGAGAGAGGGTGGAAAACTGAGGGAAGGTGGCAGGGAACACAGGCGAGTGACGGTGGAAGAAGAAGGAGGCTGAGCGTGCGACAATGGAGACAAAGGGAAGGGCGGGCGGGGATAAAGTAGAAGTTTTGCACCCTACAGGCTAAGGCGCTCTCCTAACTATAAACAGAAGTCTACTGATAAGAATTAATTACAGAAACCTATGTTGAGATATCCCCTGACCATACTAAATGCGTTTTCATCCCAAAATATAACTCCTCTGGTGAGATATTGCGCATGCGCTAAAACAGTAACGTAGCCAGGTTATGTATTTAATAGTATATACAGCGGGTCCTTACATGCGAGGTCTGCTTCCTATTTTTGAAGTGAGGTCTACTGGTGAACTTTTATCATATAGATCTATGCTAGGATGACCCCTCATCATTATAAATTCATAATGTTTGCAAAATATTCTTCTTCTTAGGAGATATTTCACATGCACGAGCACTGTTTCAGGTGTGCAGTACGACCTAAATAATAGTAAGTAATATATACGATAGGTATATATAATATATATACGAATATACATATAGATCTACAGCAGATATCAATAGCTACTGGAGAGCTATCGAGCGCGCGCGTACTAGCCTTACGTATGACAAGTCTACGATAAATCCATCTACATGCTTGTAGGATCGGGTAAGTATGGAGGTGACAGATTCTGGAAACTCGAGACTATCAAATCCTTTCAAATGATCCCTACTAGAACACTTGCCAGCGGTATATGGTTCGAGGTTCGTGTATCTCGTTCGGTATAATTCGCGGAGTAATTTTAGATTTATATTTTTCATTTTGTGGAGACCAAGCACAAATAGATTAATATGTATAGGGGAGAGCTTGTATAATTATTTGCAGAAGTCACAATGGTTCAAAAACCTGGGGGGTGACATTTTATTAATAGGTTGTCCCACCCTTCCGAAAAGTGTGGGGGGGGGGAGGTGTCCTCGTGTCCTCGGTGGCATTTTTGCGCCCTATGTGGCCGCCTGGCCGTGAGGGTGTGGCATATCCTGGTGGTGTGGTGTGTTGTGGTGTGTGTGTGTGTGTGGGTGTGTGTGGGGTGGTGGGTGTGTGTGTTGTGTGGTGTGTATGTTGCGTGGTGTGTGGTTGCGGTACCGCGCCTGGGTGGTGTGTTGTGTGGTGTTGAGCCTGGTGTGTGTGTGGGTGTGATTGGTGTGTGTGTCGTGTGTGATGTCGTTCGTCGTTCTTAGGCATATGGCCTAGTGGGTAGCGTCGTGGGCTTCGTAATGTGACCGGAGCAGCCGGTGAGCCTTGGCGCGGCTCATGGCGGGGAAGAAAGGCGAAGGCATCCTTGGGCTTCCCCACGACGTGAGCACGAGCACATTTCGTGCGTCCTGTGTACAAAGTCACGCTGTGCTGACGGTATATAAGTAGGACAGTTGTCAGACGTTGTCGTATTTAAGTTTTTATATATGCATATATAATATACGTGTGTGCGTATATATTAAATTAATAAATAAAATAATGTTTATCTACTAAGGATGTCGTACATGAATAAACAGTGGCTGAATAGCAGCTTTCATTACAAAATTTATTTTTATTAGACACAAACTAATGAAAAAAGGAGCTTGCCAGTTACTTTTAGGTAAAACCTGCTGTCACACATATCGCTGATCACAACGACTCCCTTTGATATTAAGAGTTGGATTATCTGATCTCTTGTATTATCATCTGGCTCTTTGCCCTTGGCTGAGGCCCTTGGCAGGTTCCAGTTTTGTTATTATTCTTAGCTGCTACTAGATGGCGCTGCGCAATAATAACTCGATAAAATTTCGTGATCACAAGTAAAGTAGTTCACCTAAATATATACAAATTATCATGTGTATAAAAAACAGAGGAGTGGATCTCGAATCCCAATCTATGATTAAAACAGTGAATGTATAAAGGCAGGTGATTCTTTGGTGATATTACAAGTTTTCATCTCTTAACGAAAGAAAAAAGTTCCGCGAGTGTGCTAGTCAGCGGATGACTATATACTTAGCAGGAGGGGACATGGGTGAAGCGGTGACTCACTCGGCAAGCATTGTAGTGTTCGTTTTGTGTGTTGTTGTACATGTAGGCCTACACCGTGCAATTTTAGTCAGAGCAGCAATGAGTAGTGCTGAAAGGAACTCATAATCGTAATGTTTGTGCACATCATGTTTCCAACGAAGTGTCATGGGTATTTCGCACTAGGTGTTACGGTAAGTAAATGTTATCATCCAACACGCAGATCCAAAGCAGTTCAGAGTATTGTGCAAATACCGATAACGTGGAATTGGTACTAGTAGTTCTAGTTGATGTTCTACTTCTAGTTGAGACACGGTTTGTTTAACAAAGTAGGAAAGAAAACTGTTACAAAGTTAGCATTAGCAACTTGAACCTTGATATATGAGTTTGACAGCATGAACCCCATGATCAGTCATTATAATTAGCGTTTAAATCGATTGCAGCGCTAAGTAGATGCAGTCATGTCAAGTGAAGTGCTTCCTTCCACAGGTTTTGTGTACTGGCCGGTAACACATTAGAAACGTGACCAGCAAGATACTATGTGACAGTCATGTAAAGAGTTTAACTGTGCCAATGCCAGGAAGTGAAATAATAATGACTTCTTCAGAAGCAACTGAGTTTATGAAGTCCCCATTGGTGGAGTGGGTGAGTATTGATTATTACTTTTACAATGTAATCTAGGCCTACGTGCTATATGTACTATGTGGTAATATGCTGTAACTTGTAAGTTACAAAATGTGAAAATCTAATTCTGTGAAACATTTTTCTGGTGTAGGCCTATAGTAATATTACGACTACCAGTAAAATTAACTGGATTCAAGACGACGTACAAATTAATCGTTGTAGCCTAAACATTTGTATACTTGTTGTGTGTTTGGGGTAGGTGGTGGAGGAACGAAATGGGAGATATATTGTACATGCACTGTACGTGTAAAGAAAGTGAACAATCAAGAAGGCCGATATAGTGTTGTCATCGTTATATACTAGTATTATCATTTGTGTATGATGTAGCCGTGTACATAAGTTGTAATGTACTACGCAAACACAGTTTTTTGGCAGATGCATTGCATATGTAGCTTAAATGCGTATGTGAGAATGTGAGATGCCCTGTTGATATTTCCCCCTAAACAGATAACAATGACAAATCGCTCATATTAAAGTTGGCAGATGGCAAAAGCGAGTGATAGGTAAATAAAAGTTAGCCGATGTTGTGGTAGATGAAGTTAGATCGCGCATGTTTATGTTTGTTTCTAGGTGAAGACGTTCAACACCAGCAATGAGCTGCTCATGTTTAGTGATTTGTATGAAGGAGTGTTCCTCAACGATGTCATGTTTCAGATGTGAGTACGCATATTGAATGCACGGCGTGCATGTGCCTTTTTGGAATGTCGTAGAACGTACATCAGGGTATGGTGAAACTAGTTGGGGGATGGAAGGAGAAGAGAAGAGAAAGGAGATGAGATTGAGAGAGGGAGAGAGAGAGAGAGAAAGATAGAGGGAGTGAGAGAGAGAGAGAAAGAAAGATAGAGAGAGAGAGAGAGAGAGAGAGAGAGAGAGAGAGAGAGAGAGAGAGAGAGAGAGTTACTACAATGTGAATCGACGGTTCTGCAAAACAATTTACAGTTCTAATCAATGCAATGATTTCTTACGTTTGGCTGCTACAATTACGATAACAACTGGCAGTGTGTATAAATCTAGCTTGTTATTAAATAACATGTACACATGTAGTTGATTTTTCAATTTGCTTACTTTTGATTGAGCGTAGTCGTAGTTATTCATTGGTTTGGAGAGCCACAAGAAGTTTTCTTGTCAGTTGGATCATATTACCTGGCCAAGTGCTGCATCTTGTGGCCATGTGTGCTGGATGTGTGTGGTGTCATCTGGGATGGGGAGGTGGGGTCAGTGTCCTTGCCTTTAGACCATGTGTCCTAGTGGCATGGAAATATTTTGTCTGTCAGTAGACAGAGCTAGTGTTTCGTGCAGTGACTGGAGAAGTGGGAATAGTCAGATGCTTTCTAGTCTGTCCTAGAAGTTTAGGATCCATCGCTGTTGTAGATTAATAGACTGATGCTCGAGTGTTTTCCACGCAGACTGTTATACTTATAGTGACTGTCAGTGTCACTGTATCCTCTAGAAGTTTAGGATATGTCACATTATTACACACTGATATACAGGTGTGTGTGTGTGTGTGTGTGTGTGCGTCAGTGAAAAAAATACACGGGGGCTCTGAGCGATTTAGCCCCCGAAATGCCAAAAAGAGCCCCCGTAAATTTGCATAGAGTTTAATGCAAACCAAATTTTAGAGTGCTATTTTCATGCACGCGAGCTTGAAAAGTAGCCCCCGAAAAATAAATTATAATTTTTCCCCTGGCGTGCATGTGTGTGTCTGTGTGTGTGCGTGCGTGCATGTGTGTGTGCGTTTTACATGCAGCATCAGATTCTTACCCAACATGGTTGCTCAGACGTGTACGATCTGTCTCTACGGTGGCAAGATGTACGTTCGTGTATTTTACGCACAGTGATTTGCGACCATGCAGCGCCTCGTCACAGAAATTCACGATGCGATCATGCTCTTATCACTGCCTGATGTACGTTCGTGTGTTTTTCCGTTCAGCGATTCGCGGTTATCGGACCGGGAGGGCCGGACGGTTGTGCGTGCGGTGGACAGCGTCAACGCGCGCATCCAGAACTTTGACATCCTTCTGCAGTCTATCAAGAACTTCTACGAGGTGAGTGAGCTATTTCGTTCAGTCTGTGGCTGGAATCGACTACATAGTGGTTTGGCTGGTTGTCTGTTGGTTCCAATTCACGATTCATGTATGGATTTCGAATCAAGACATCGATACCCTCACACGTTTACATTTGTGTTGATCATTTACTAGAAGTGAATGATTAGTTTGTTGTGAATAGTTGTTTTGCGATAATTTGATGACACGGTCAGTTCATTCGGAGAGAAATAAATGATGTGAAATTTACAATGTAAAATATTGGCTGAGTTGATTGAAAGTGGAAGGCTATGGTGAAACTGAAATCGGAGAAATCCAAATTGTGTCATAGACTGCGGGTGTTAACCTGATATTTGCTAAAGCCTTGTTTACTGTTTTACTCGCGTTAAAAAATGAATTGGGCGAGTCGAGATCTCACATCATCCCCCCATTTGATTTCAATGTGTTTTTTGTTATATATACTGCGCAGCACCCCATCCCTTCCTAGCAAAACTATGTTTAGCCTTTCTGGACCTTCACCACAGACAGAGTGTGCAGGTGTATTGTACATCCGAAGGGTCATGTTTGCTTCAAACAAGGCAAGTCCTACTAGCGCATGCGAGGCATGCAGCTCGCCTATCCCCGCTGTGCCACTGACGCATCAGCATTGAATGTCTAACCCTGTTCACTGCTTCTGAACAAAAGCCACAAAGTGCAAAGCCGAGCCATCTCTCTCTGTACAGATCTGATGTGATTCGCGATGAGCAGCGATTGTTTGTTTACGCTCGATGAACGATATATTCACGGTTCATAATATTTATTGTGATGTTGCGATGTATCATTCTAAAATCCTATCCTAGAATCGGATAGGATCAGTGAGTCGGTGAAGAAAGGTTGAATGACATTCAACTAGCTGTGTTTTGCCCCCAGGCATGGAAACAGATACCTTCCTCTCATAACTTGATACGTCTTGCTATCTTGGTATAATTTCTACGCGTATACGACTAGTGCATCTAACCAGCATTATCACTGTAAGGTGGCTTATCTGTGTTTCTGTAGGTAGGGTACTCTCTACTCTGTAATCATATCCTAGTCCTACAAGTAGGAGCTTCTGGGCATACACACATACAGGCACACACGCTCACGTACGCATGCACGCACACGTGAGTTCTAATCTTTCACTCGTGCTACTCTCCCACAGAGTTGCCTTTACACTTACAGGCTTGTGTTTGTCAGCGTGTCACGTTAGACTCGTGTGGCATAGATTGTGAAGCGTAGATCAGTATTCAGTGCGACTGACAGACTGACAGTACAACAACTGATCCCTTTCATTTCTTGGAGATTCTTGACATTCTAGGCCAGAGATGAAAAGTAGTTTTAACGCGGTTGGATTTAGGATGTTAGGAAGAAAATTATAGATGCGATGTTTGGTTTCTCATTGGTTTTCATGTGGCCTAGATATCTGTAACGTTTTATAAATGGCTGGTCTCTTCTAAGGAAACTGTGGGTTGCTGGTTGGCCATGTGGTCACCCTCGTAGGAATAGCTCCAAATATCTTTTAACCACTGTATGCTATGTCTGACAATTTTTCTGCGAATTTCTCTTAGAATGAATGTTGTAAATCACATCAACAAGGGATCTGCACGCGACTTAGGTTATCTGCACAGGTATTTATTTTTAGGACGAAAAACCGTTTGGCAGGTGGTGGTAAGCTCAGTAAAGTGAAACTCTAGTGTGTTGACCTCACACTAACCTTGCCCTACGCGAGCAGAAGTGTATTTTATCATGCTCCACCGTGTCCACGTCTTCTGCTGACAACAAAGAGAACACACTTGCGAAACTTGTGTCTTTCGTTGCAAGTGTGGGCGAACGCGGTTTGCGACGGCTAGCCCCGCGCCGGTGTAAATGGTGCACTAGCTGTTGAACCACAGTCAGAGCATGACCGACGAGTTTTAAACGCCACTGCAATCCGACGACTCATGCTGAACTCGCCTTAGTTATATACCTGGCTGGGGCTTTTCAGCGGTGTCGGATTCTCGAAGACAAGTGGGAGGGGAGCGGGTGCGGAACGCCCCATAATTAATCGCTTTTTGAGCGTAGGTGTTCGCGCAGAGCGTTTTACGTTAATTGGGCAGTCATCCACCGATGCAGTGTGCTTCCGATCTGATCTACATCTTTCTCGCGGGCGTAATCTTCTTAGGATTTGTATGCAGTTGTCGGTTTTCGCGAAGCAACCGGCAACTGCTTTCTCAATGAAACAAATGAACTCGTCAACTTTTGTTATGTGCGCGAGGTTTAGCCGCGCCAGTTTAGTCGGCGGGTGTTAGCGTGAACAGTATAGAATGTGCAGATTCATAGTGATAGCGCAAGGCCTCAGAATGATTGCGATGTATGTTATTCAACGTTACTGCGTGTGCTACAGTGCTGGGCTTATTTTCGCTGACAAATGAGCAAACATTTCATGCGATATAATCTGCCGCAACTCTGCTATTTGCAAAGGGAAGCTTAATTCCTCGGTAATCCATCACAAAGTTACCTCTATCTTCAATGTTTGGGTCGAGATGACCTTAAGTTGGCACATTGGAGGGGTAAAGGTGGAAGAGGAAGAGGAAGAAGAAGATAAGCAAAGGGGTGGAGGAGGGGGAGGAGAAGGAGAAGGAGGAGGATGAGAAGTACGACGAACAGGTTGTTGGAGTGCCTTTGTCTCTAGGATCATCAGTAAATCATTGCGCGTGGTCCTGGGTAGCTACTAGCTATACGTACACGCGTGCGCAGCAACACAGAGCTACGACCGCGTGGGCGTTACTCGCACACGGCTTGTTATTTTAAAGGCGGGCTTGTGAGCCGACTCGACTGGAAGGAAGCAACTGGATTTCGAGCAACTGGAAGCGATCGGCAGCGACTAGTTGCGTCGAGTTGCCCACTGTTCTATTCCGAGCAACTATAGTGGCGGCCATTCGCAGGCAGTCGCGTCGCAGTCGACCGACCTAGAGTACCTACATAAAGATCTTAATATCTACCAAGATCTTAAGATCTTGATATCTACCTGGATCTTAAGATCTACCATATAACATCTTTATGTAGGTACTCTAGACCGACCTAAGCACTGCAGTCGCAGTGAATTGCAGCCAGTAATTGCTACCAGTCGAGTCGATCGGCTCGCAAGTCCGACATATACACTGCCCGTCCCCATGAATCGGTGTGTGCGTACTACACGCGCCGGCATATACCACGAGACGCCGTAGTGTTTGTCGTAGTCACTTACGACACCATAAATCTTTACTAGGAGAATCGTATTGTGAATGCACATGTCAGTGAACTGTCCAGCAATTAGGACACAAAATGCGGCAATCTTATTCCTCTTACAGGAAGCAAATTAAAGTGGAAAAAACTCCAACAGTAGGCCTACAGTAGTATGCGGTTTTTTTTAACCCACATATTTTGAACTTTGGTTGAGATAATTGGTCATAAATAAGGGAAATAATTTATAGCACTTTACCAGTCTTGCTGAATAGTACGGGTTAGAATGCGATGATTATTATCAAATATTTACAGAAAAGAGTGAATTTTACACACCCATGCACTTTTCGTGATTGCTGTTTTTTAGTTAGTTGATTTCGTTTTGATTGTTTGATATAGCATTATATCAAACTTCAAAGTATAGGATGATCGTAAGCCTAAAAGAACTCGGTAATTTTTTTAATTAAGGGTTTACAGACAATTACCCGACCGTTCTAATATTTTCCCGACCGGTGCAATATTTACTGGTATTGTTTGCGTAACAGCACGTGTCTGCAGTAAGGCTGATATGTCGCAGGACAGTCGTACATCGTTTCACCAACATTCATTACTTTACTTTCACTTTACCATTACTTTCACCAATTACTTTCAACATTACTTGTGACAACATATACGCAGCGATCGAAAGTTCTTTGTTGATGTCTTGTTGTTGGTCGCATGTTGAGGTCACTTGTTTCTCGCGAGACTGGCTCTACACTTTTCTAATGGTAATTATACCTCCGCACAACGGAGTTGCAGGGAGGTAATGTAATCGCTCTCGTATGTGTGTTCGTGTGTGTGTTCGTGTGTGTGTGTAGCCAGCAGCGAGCCAGCTGTTATACACACGCTCAACCGATCGATCGATTCAGCACCAGCTCGCCTTAGGGCGTTCAGTCAGCAGCAGCCAGCAGCGAGCCAGCTGTTATACACATGTATACATGTTACATGCTCGCGGAGGTATGCACTCTTTTTGAGTGCCCTCTGTCTAGTTTGCATTAAATATGGTACCAGCCTAGAACCACTTGCGTCGCAGAATCATACGCAGTTCTGTCAAAATTAGATACAGCTGCGTCTATGGCACTATTTACGAAAAACTTGTGGTGACATTGGACAATGTAGCTGCGTTATTTGCCATTTTATTTACCATAACAGCATAAATCCTTCGTAATCTTTAGGGTTAAGTAATAAGTGGCATATCTGCTAGTAATTGTGACTATGTTTCATTATATGTTTTTAGTTGCATTTGAGAGATGATTCTTTTACAACGTTGCAGAACGGAATCGCATGTTGTGCCAGCTTGCAAGGTCAACTTCTGCGGGTTGTATATAGTATTAACTCGTTGTGACTTGTGTACGTCTAGAATCGAATAATAGCGAGTTCCCGCACCCTAGTTCTACGCTCCGAATTGTTGCTAGCTAACTTTTTGCAGGCATCTCTAGGGCTTAGCTGTGACGGGAGATGGTTGAAGGCCGGTGTTTGGCGCCTGTGGGGGTTCCCCCCCCCGGGCTGAAAGACGACATTCACGTCTTTAAACGCGCACTTTTATTGGCGGGTCGAAACGGTTGTGCCTGGGACGTGCCCCACTCGCGACCCGTTTGGGTCGCGAAACCTTGTATATATATATATATATATATATATATATACTAGCTTCAGGGTACGATGAGTACACTATTACCCGTCCTCCAGACGGGTTTGAGTGGAGTATGATTTGAGGATGGCGGTTTAACCATTTATCTCTCATTTTTATTTGAGGATGCATTTACAGTAAACAAAAAATACTGATATTTAGACTCGAGTCATATATCAATATTTGTTTAAAAAAATTGGTATCTAAATATATATAAAATCTGACATTTTACCTTAAAATGACATTGGTGATTTCATAGTACAATTTCACTTATTTAGATATTATTTTTGAAAATATCATTCTGGTTAGAAGCCTCAATAAAAAGTCAAATTCTAAAAAAAAATGTATTGAGTAGTTTTGAAGATATATTTTCTTGAAAGTCAGTGGACGGCGGCGGGCACGGTTACACCTCCCGTTGATGTGCTAAATATTTGCACACACGCGCGCAACACCACACATCACGATCACACACAGCACGCCCGCGCAGCGCCCGCGAAGCGCACGCAACGAACACCGTGAGGGCCCACGCCGGCCCCGCAATTCACGAGGTCCGACCGATACGGGCATGCGCACGAGCGCACAGTGACTCACACTCGCGCAATGTCCACGCACGAATGCACACATACTCCCCCATTTACACACAGACGGCGCGCGCGACTACAGCCGCGACTCGAGGCACGCGCACGCGTTCGCGCACGCCTACGCACACGCACACACGCGCGTAGCGCGCACAGCCACAAGGGCGGCAGCGAGGGTTCATACACCACAGAATACATCCACATACACCAACACATACAACTGCAGGATTGCCGTCTCTCGTTGGGGTTTTTGTCTTAATTGTTCGCGTCGGCGCAAGCTGTGCGACGGCAGTAGATTGGTTGTTTTATATACACCGCAGCCGCATATGCTTTTGGTGTGGATGCGCGTGTGTGCGCGTGCGGTGGGCGCGCGTGCGTGCCGTAGCGTGTGTTTCAGTGGTGGGGCTTTGGCTATGCTAGGTGAAGACCCGCGCAGGACATAAATTAGATGGCTTTATTATTATACACTTTAATGGCTATATTTAGTATAGCTATATTATGCAATTAAAACCGTGAGAAAAACAGCATTCGAATCCATTAACAGCAATTTCAAAAGGTTTATGGTTATATAACGTGTGGAATGTGTGTGCGCCTCTGTTAGACAATCGCAAACGGCGTGCTAAAATGTGCAGAGCATTGGGGAAGCCGCGGGTTAAGCGGCCGTGCACGGTTACACCTCCCGTTGTCAAATATTTGGGCACAGCAGCCGCGCGCACGGCACGACACACACCGTAATCACGATACTACAGTACGGGCGACTGCGCACGCACAATCACAGGCCCAACGCGCACGGGCTCACGCACACACAATAACTGCACATTTACAGCAACACCACGGGCGCGCAACACGACATACACGGCACACA